>NW_010130507.1:2960-60590 GCF_000699245.1 Pterocles gutturalis | reverse complement strand
GCGGGGGGCTGACAAAATGGGGGGCTTGTGGGCCCCGTCCCACCAGCCGTGCTGCTGGGATTGCAGCGCAGGCTCCGCAGCACGCACACCGCTGTGCGGGGACAGAGAGGAGAAGCTGGGGGATGCTCTGCCATGCAGCCCTTGGAGGAAAACGTCGGCGCATTTGGTGGTGAAGATGGCAGAGTGTGGAAAAAAGATCTTAGAGCACGAGTACAGTGACTCCAGCGTGGCTGATGGTAACCCAGAGACACGGGGTTCACCGTGAGTTAAAGGAGCCTACCCCCTGACTTCTCTGGAGCCACCATAACCCCTATGGATGTATACAGTCTGATAGCTTGTCAGACAGATAAATAGATGTTTTCAGAGAGCTTGTGCTATTCAGAGGGCTATGTATATCTTCACAAATACATATATAAATCCACATATATTCTCAGAGCGTGTTTTTGACAGTAACGTAGAAGCGAGGGAACCGTTAGATGTGAGTCAGCCACACAGTGTCTCTGAAAGTTAGTTTTAGGCTGACGAGGTTCAGCCAAGGCATTTTGGCATCAAACTGTTCTGTGGACATCAGTAAGTACTTAGCAGAGGATGATTTAAGACTGTGTGCCACCGAGGAAAATGCACGTACCGCTCAACTATTTAAACCTCTCTTTCCAACAATTTGCGAGTCATCAGTGTGGCCACTGCAAGCTGCAGTGTTTGTTCCCTCACACACTGGGAGTATGGTAAAGGTCCACTGGAGAAGAGGATGCCATTGCTTCAGTAGTGGCAGAGGTGTTTAAGGAAGGAAGGACATAAATGAGTAGGAAATCAAGACGGAGTTATCCTGCAGAAACAAAATCCTCAGAATATGTGTTCATCATCTGCTTATATAGATGGGTTAACTAAACAATATGCTTATGAGTAGCAAGATTGCTGTTGTAGATAGTTTTTACTGGTAGAGCTATTTCAGCTGGGGGACTTCATAATGAACAAAAGCATTTTCTTCATAATAAAAGTGATGTCTACATTTAGATTATTTTCTGTTTTACTTGTGTACCAGCAACTTTTTTACAGTATAGAATAGATTTTAAATGTCAGAGCTGATAATACAGGCTAGAGTTCTGATGGTCTAACAGCCAGTTTATATTCCTTCCTTACCCTCCAGATTTAAATACATTATGGCTTCCCTACATAAGCCCCCAATTATCTGAAATAATATTTTTTTAGTAAAATAATAAAATGATTATTACCAACATCATCATTACCATAGTCAAAAGGGAAGATAACACTGAAAAGTGTGCCTGCACACTGGTATATTTGTCTTGTGTTGATGTTATTAGACCACAGAGCTTCAGTAGGTTAAACTGTTGGGGGGCAGGGTTTACCAATTCAAGTTCATGGTTTTTCCTCAAATTCTCTGTAATAAAATCTGCTTTTTGGCTAATAATATTAAGACAAGCAACTTAACTGAGTAATAAGTTCTTTTGAAAAGACTATTATCAAATTTAAATAAATTTTAATAATATTTCAAAACCAAAAATGTTAATAATGCACATAGAACCTTCTTTGGACACTGCTCCTTTTAAAGTAAGATTCTTAAGCTGTTTCATAGAACCTTCTTTGGACACTGCTCCTTTTAAAGTAAGATTCTTAAGCTGTTTTTTTTTTTTTTTTTCCTTAATATCTTTAATTTGAAGCATTTCTTTCTCTTCTCTAGCAGGACATAGATTAATTTCTATATAAAAGGTATTAGCCAGCATATGTCCCAGAAAGTAACAAACAAAACAAATACAACTCAGATCATCTTAGATAAAACACGGTATGTGTTTATTGTAAATTTTCAAGGGAAAGAAGGAAAAAATATATTTTCATTGTTGAACAAGTGAAGTGGTAACCGCAAAGCATTTTAACATTTCATTAATCAAAACTTTTTTGTCTACCTGGCAAAATATATATCAATAATCTGCTTTAACTATTAACATGGAAAATTAGTATTTTTAAAGAAATATCAAGCATTATTGAAGACTATATTAAAAATATGTTTTCATAAGTTGAAAGTGATAGCCACAAAGACGCTTGTTCGTTTATGTGTTGTCAAGATTTTTCCATATTTAAACTGGTGTACATTATAATTTCTTACTTTCAGGATCAAAATAAAGATGATGTTAATCTCCTCAGCAATTGATATATACCCATTTCAAATGTAATTTAGATAGAATAGTATTTTGTTTTATGAAAAGAGTACTTTTTCAGATTATGTCTTTCTCTCAACAATTTAATAAACACAAGATCATGTTTACCTTCATCAACATGGAATTTCAGTAGGAACAAGCAAGCTTCACATATTAAGATGAAGAAAAAATACACAGATTTCCTCTATGGTTTAAAGAGTTAGCTAAAATGTCTGTATTGCAGGATTATGTCAGTAAACTACTAGTTTTGCCAGCTTTCATCTGCATTTCATTTGCTACTATTTTGATTCAGTTAGAGAAATTAAGGCAGAAAGACTGGAAAAGTGTTAGTTTTTGTTGATAGATTTATCTACATAAGGACATTTGTTAGTACAGCAAGGTTGATCAGGAAAAAGGTGAAACAGCCTTGCTAGCAAAACTAAGTATCAACCTTACTTCCCCATATGTATGAAGTTTAAAAGTTGATGTGCCATCTATTTTACAGAACCAAGTGTCACAAATAAGTTTTAAATGAAATTATTCTGAAAACTTTGTACCTATTTTCACTTTACAGAAATTACGAATGATACGGGGTTTTTTTTTTAAAAAAAGCCTGCCAGATTAATGCCTTTAAAGGTTCCTAGAGCAAGACCTAAGTTTTCAAGAAGAGAAAAAAAATTTACATCAAATTCCAGTTCCTGAGAAGAGCTAAACAACATTTCAGTAATAAATAAATAAATAAATAAAATCAGCATGTGTTCCTGGCATTTTTTTTAAACAGTGGTTTGTCAATGTAAATATTCTTTTCATGATATATTTTAAAATTAAGAATTAATTTTCCGTCTATAGCTCCTTTCGCTTTGGTAGAATTCAGACATAAATACAAAGTAAAGGCATTAACATTTTTAATCCTTTATACAACTTCAAGTTTTCCTTGAACCTTATAGACAATACAGAATTATGCTAAAGAAACCCAACATGTATGAATGGAAATGGCAACTTCCTCATTCCTGTTCTATCAGAAAGATTAAATATTTTGGCCAATTTTGGAAACAGGAAAAAATAGTTGTTTGGTGACTCAAATGCTCACAAACCAAAATCTTTCAACTTTTAGTTTATATTATATTTGATTTCTTTGTTGTTTAAAATAACTTCTGAATTAAAATGTGTATCCAGCCTTTATGAATGCAGGTTGGATAGCTCAATACCATCCCTGGATGTTTTAAGCACATCTTTGATGACGTAAAGCTCTTTTCATTAGAAGAAAATTTTCTTTTGTCAGAATGATATGGTAGAACAAAATTGTTGGATCTGTGGGCCTAATGTCACCAACCAAGGAGCCTGTCGTTGGTGGGAAACTCTTCTTTCAGCAGTTTACACTGTAGCCCCACCTGAAAAATGAAGATCAAACATTCAGCATTTCAGACATGTATGCCCTTTGCCAGCCTTTCTGGGCTTTTTTTGCTCCAGTCCTTTTGAGGCAGCAGGTGGGAACCGCATACCCACAGAAATGTATAGACAGCCTTCTACATTTGCCCCACTCCTCATGGCCACCGGATCACTGACCTGATGCTTTAGTTACACTCCAGCCATAGTAACAGAGGAAAATAAGTGACTATCAGACCCTGAGGGCACAAACAGCCGTCACAACACTGACTGGCTTCCCCGAGGACATCCTGTGCATCTTCGCTGTGTAACCCTGCTCAAACTTCCCCCCCTGGGCTGAGGCTTTCTGAACCCCAGGGGACCCCATGCCTGGGAAGCTTCTCCAGACATTTGTGTTTTGCTCACATCTTATTTGTTAGTACCATGATGGAGTAAATAACATGAATTAGAGGTTTAAATTGACCTCTATGGCAGCTCGTGGCCAGGGCTGGGCTGTTCCCAAAGAGCCAGGAGCCAAGGGCAGCTGGAGGGGAGCCCGGGCTGTCCCCTCCCCAGTGGCAGGCATGCACTGAGGGGTGATGATGGCAAATGGGCTCTGTGGACAGGCCAGCCATCAGCTGGTGGAGACAAGGCAACCAGCCCGCTCCAAGACCAAGCCATGAAACCCAGACAGCCATCCAGGCTCATGGCCGGGGCAGGCACGTGGGAATGTGGCAGGAAGCCCACCAGGCCAGAGCCTGGCCCTGGCCAGGGGGTACATGGGGTGGGTAACCCGGGTAAGGCTGATCTGGGCCATGCAGGCTGGTTTCCACACACAGAGCCATGACGACCGTCAGTCACCTCTGTGGTGGCAGAGACCTCATGTCATGTAATTTTATTCAGAAAGTGGCACACATCAATCTTCTGGGCACATCATGGTTTCCTATACAGGTCCCTGATGAAGAGTATTAATTAGTGTCTCTTACAGACCAAAGAGGCTTTTTAGGATGAGATCTTCAAATGCTCTCATTCCTGACCTGTTTCTGTCCCCACTGAAATTTTTTGCAAATTTCCCATCTTCTCCAGCAGTAAATCAGCTTGGAAAGCGGAAACCGATTTGGTCTTACCGTGTGGTTTGAAACAAAGTTTCTTGTTCTTGTAAGCAGAGAAGGCCGCTATGGATCCAACAACTAATATTACTAAAGCAGAAATTAGAGGAGATGTAACTCCAGCTATTAATCCAGAATCTGCGGGAAAAGAGAGAGGTTTTTTTTCAGAGGCACTGAAATGGTTTGACTTAAGCATATCTCCTACTAAGGTGTGCTTTTGCCAAACTATGAGAATTGTTTGTTGAAACACTGGAAAACCATTAAATAGAATTCAGCAGAAGACTAGAAATTATGTTTCATTACAGCTGGTATGAAAATGGTGTCTTAAAGCCTAATTTAGTATATGTACTACTTTTGTTACTATTTTATGATGATTGGAAATGAACTATAGAATAAATTATTTACTACACCTGTGTTTCCTCCATGATTGACGTTATGCTCCTCTCCTCCTGGAACAGAGGGTGAAGTTTCATCAAGAAATGTTTTTCGTCTTGTTTTGAGAACAAAGTCTTTACTCAGCAAGTGTGATTTCGTACAGAAGGTGAAAGGGGGTGGGCTCAGCAGGACTGTGAGAGAGGAGCTGTCCTTCCAGTCCTGACTGACAGCTGTGCTGGCTGGAGGAGTAACCGTCTATCCTCCTGACACTTCATTTTTGGAGGAGAATATTATCTTTTAAAAAAGGATAATATTTAGCATTCTACTTCAAGCTGATCTCACAGGGAGTGGAAGGCCAGGATAGTCTGGCTGTCCTCTACTGCCAGACAATCAGATGATTTATCAATAATTTAAGTCAAGATCATAGGCCTGGTTCATCTCCTTTCAGTTCTTGTCAGAAGCCCATTGCTTTGGGACTGTCCTAGCTGAATTCAAAGGGATTAATCCTGCAAAGGTCTGACACATGCCAGAATGCTACAAAATGTTTATGAATGTTTCAAGTTTGAGCTTCAGGCTCAAAGCCATGGTTTGTGGTGGATAACTAATCTAAATAAAAATAGCAGAGTCTTGTCCTATACCTTCAGTGACAAAACAGGTTACGGCTAAAGCAAAACCAGCCAGCTCCAAGTTACAAGTATTGGGGAGAAGCTGCAAGGAGAGTTGGCAAATGCTACCTGTTATGTGCGGTGGTAAAGGCTTCCCATCAAGGAGATCTGAGTCATCAAAACCTCCTGCAAGATAAAGATTAGGATTTCTGTTGCAAAATTATCTGAACAATGGTAACTCCTTCAGATGCCTTGTCCATTATTTTTGTAATGTCCTAGGGAAGGATGAGGGACCTTTGAAATCCCAGCTGCAACACTGCAGATGGATCAGGTGTCTTGCACTGAATGGTTTTCCATTCAGATTCACCTGGAAGCTGGAGTACTAAAACTGCTGCAGTCTACCCATTCTACATCTGTATTGTCACCCCTGGGATGTGCGGGCTTGGGCTCTCAGTAGCACGAATCCTTATATAATATGGACATCTCAAATCCCAGCAGGTCCTGGAGTAGGAATTTAGTGGGCCCCTTCCAGGAAAGACTCCAGAAGGACTCCTGAAGGACCTGTCCACGGCTCACCACTACAATCATACTAGAAGTAAATATGGGATACATGGAGGTAGCTGGGATAGATGTGCCACTTTCACTTTATTTAAGTGTCTGGGTCCCCACTCAAAAGGAATACAGGCTTACATCTATCTCACCAGTCCCACCTGTTGTATGGCCCAGGGCCATGTCACATCACTATGGCTTTGAACATAGGCTCATCCACACCCTGTGGCTACATGTCAAGTTTCAGCCTTAGCATGGTTCACTGTATACATACCCAAAATGAAAAGGCAACCAAGATGAGTGTTAGTCTGATGCCACTTAGGAGTCAACATCCCACATTTTGGGCAGACAGAAAAGCTTTATGGTACCAACTTGAAAACTCAGAAAATCTTTACAAACACTGAATAAAGAACAGTGATTACAAAGGGGGGATGGAAGGAAGGGGTGATAAAATAAATGAGAGTAAACTATTCAAAATATCTGCTCCAAACAGCTCATAGTGCTAGATATTCTCAGGAGAAAATATTCTTACCAGAATTAATATGGCTTCCCGGTCGCGGTGGAAGAGGTGGGTATAAAGGTTTTCTTGAGATGTCACCTATTGATAATTAATATTGTTAGATGGTTGGACAGGCAAAACTGAGAGCTGTAAATAGTGTGATAACCTGAGATTTTATACCTATTGCTAATTTTTCCTCTGGTGAATTAAGAAAAGGACTTTGTCACTAGTTAAAAAGTCTCAAAAACTGTATTAACAAATGGGTAGCTACTAAAACTAATTAGAAAGTGAAAAGGGAATATTTTCAAAATTAAAATGAGAGAAGAATTCACAAAAATGTTGAAGGAGAATATTTCATGGATTTCTGGCAAGTGCTAACATTGTTGCATGCTGACAGCTGGGAAGCACAGTGTTACTGTAGGTGTCAGTGGTGCAGTTATGCAGAACCAACAGAGAAGCTGGTGTTCTGGTCTGAGCAGGAGGCAACAGGTTATCTCTATGCCTTCAGCAGGTATTACTAAAATGCGGAGATTAGATTCATCTAACAGATGCTGAATTCATCTAACGCATGATGGATTTTCTACTCTTGAACAGTGCAAAATGAACTTGGACTTCAGCTTTGTTGTTTAGGACTTTGTGCTGGTGTCTGGCCTTAATTTTTTGCCAAAGTATTAGGAAGAGATGCGTTGGGTAGCATGGGGGATCTGATGACTAATGGCAGTTTCCAAACTGCACACATGGTGCTGGAGTAGCAAGAACAGACTCAGGTCAAAATGTGACAAAGTTAACGCCCAGGTGTGTTGCTCTGTGTATATAGAGGAGGTCCCCTCTTGCCGTCCTTTCTCCAACTGGTTCAGTCACATATTTAACTGTTCTCATGGCCAGACAGTGAATTTAACTCTGACTAAAGCAAAGTTAGGTCAAAGAAATAAATATCACTTTCCCTTCCTCTCCTTAATCTCTTTCACCTTCAATACATGCCAGACACCCCTTTATCATGTTTTCATCTCGTCTAGCTGCTAAATATAATGCTTTTGTTTGTGAGTAACATTTAGATTCTGATTCAGCAAATTATTTAGATATATGCCTATCTTAGGGCAAATTTAGCCTACTGCTGTTGATGGATTTTAGGTAGAGTCTTAAAGCTTTGCTGAATCAGACTTTGCCCAATTAATTCTATTCAATAGAAGAAGAGACTTATTCTGTTCCAGAACTGTGTGTAATGAACTAAGACTCACCATGGCACAAAAGCAGAAAACTACCAATCCTGTTATTAATTTCTGTTATGATGCTGCACTTAGTCTTCTCTAAGCTTCTGAAAAAATAATGTCTTCATAACTATTGATAATGAGGTATGTATCGTTAATCCTGTTATACCATGTATGAATGTCAATTAAGAACTTGAACTGAAAATGGAGCAAAGAAATAAAAACCAAGGGAAACATAATTTACCATCCTCTGAATAAAAAGGTGCTAGGCTATTTATTAATAATTTAATCAACATACTAAACCTATCCTCTCCTAAAAGTATTCATTAAAAACTTGCAGGAATGGAACATTTAGTATGGGCAGGAAGAAATGACAGTATAAACATGGGAATTAGAAACAAAATTAGATTCAGCTTTATAAAGTCTGGACTAACATGTCATTCAAATACAGGCATGAAATGTCACAGGGGAACCTGGAAATTTGGAAAGCCCTGGAAATGGGAAAGGACAATGCAAAAGGTATGATTCTCTAAGAAGGAAACATGAGTAAACCAGACCACTGCAACTGGAGTAATAATTCAGAGGTTCTGTGCAATAGGCTGAGAAGTAATTTTTCTTTTGTGTAGCCTTGATTCAAGTGGAATTCTAGGCTTTGGTTCAATGCTACTTGCACTTTTGATAATTTGGGTGTACATCTTGGGTGTACCTCCAAACACACTAAAAATGTGGTGCAAAAATTCCCAAAGTCAAGGATTTAATATGTTGAAAGCTACAGTCTGCACAGCTCAGCACAGTGTGGTGAATACTTCCTAGGTCAGGTCTGGATATCATAGAAATACCTGGAAGTTGCAAGCAGCTTGACCGCTTCAGATCTAAGCTGTATCATCTCCATCAGTGCTAATCTCTCAAACATTCCTTCCTGTGTTTCTGATTTGGGATCAGCAGAGCTACAACAAGCTCACACCTCTCTCTATCCACTGTTACCTCTGATTCTTAATCTTAGGCAGACTCATTTTTGGTAGCTGAAGGAACTACTGCCATTACCCATTGTCTTCAACCTTCTGCCAGAGGCCACCAGCTTGAACCATAGTGACTGAATGGGCAGTACATCCCCTCCCCAGCCATGACCGTGGTAGCCTGCGTGGTAATGGAAACCGTAGCTGACTTCAGTTCATGCAGGTGGTCCAGCCTGCAAGCTCCTGGACCTGGCAACCAGACACATCCCCCATCCTGCTGTCCCAGCTCTGCATGATGGCCTCTGGCAAAAGGGCTTAATGTACATGAGTCATAATTACTCCTATTATTACAGTTCCTCCCAGTCTTGAAATGTTTTTTCACAAATTAGGCAGACTTCAGAAAAAGAAGGCAAAAAACCTCCAGCCATTATTTCAGAGAAAAGAAGAAAGTACTCACCCCCGCCAAGAGCATCTCCTAAATGCAGATCATTGTCTAAAAATGGAAAGGAAGATGTAGAGAAGTGAGTACCACACAGTTCTTGAAGGAAGTGAGGTTTTTTTTCGTTTTTAATAGAAAATGTACAACTGAATATTTGACAAGCAACTGTTTTTCAGGTCAGGCATGCAAATTCAAATAAGGTATTTAACTTTTCTTGAAAAATCTTATATAATTTAGTATTTGCCCACAAAATAATTGACAAATTAGATAATATTTTCCACTCAATACAAAGAATTTACTCCTGCTTTACATAAGCTCAGAATAAATCTCATAGTAGAATTAGGATCAACACCTCTTTAATATATTTGCAAGTGCGTAAATAAAATTAGTTATGTCTAAGTATTACAATGCGTCTATTTTTAAAATATACTTATTTATTAACATTTATACCTGTGGTTAAATGTGTATGCATACTTGGCTTAAGTGTATTTTGTTGACCTGCAAAAACTGACTGCCCATTTCAAGAACAACTACTGGGAAGTAATAAGCCTACTTAGGGAGAAAGAATTGAATCAACTAATTTATGTAAAAGTCCTGGTGACATAAAAAAATTTTATTTGAGCAATCATAAGCACCTGTCTGATATTGGGTGACAGTCTGCTTTGCTTTGTCTGAGCTATAAAGGTTTTAATATATATTTAAATGTTTGCATGTGCATGTCATGCAATAAATCAACCAGCTATTGCCATTCCTCCCGCACTATACACGTCTTGCTGCACTTGGGAAGGAATTTTCCGTCAATAAACAAGAGGAACCCCATTTTCAATATGAAGGTATGGACATGAGTATGTGGGTGATATTTTAGGGGGTGTGTGGAATGATGGTGAGCTCTGAAAGGTCACTGAGTAATAGGCAGAAATACATTAGAGGCATATCATAACTCCAAGGCTCCAAGGGTCCCTTTCTTGCACCTGATAACTGTGGAATGCTGGAATGAATCATAAGGGACAGCAAAAATCTACCTAAATTTTGATACCAATGCTTATTGCCACAGAAAATTAGATAGACACTCAATTATTTTTTTTTCCTTATAATTGTGTCAAAATTCCAAAACCCAAAAATGCATCCAAATGCATCACCATGCAGAAGTCTGCCTTCATGTGTTTTTTATATGCAGAGAGAGTGGATATCTAGTCTCATCTGTGTAACAACTCAGAAATGCTTTGATATCACCAGGAAATCTGTCAGGAAAATAATCAAATTTGTACTACATGACTCAGTTTGTGCTTGTCAAGTCAGGTGTTGATCTTGTCTGTCTGGCCAGCAGAGAGTTACATTTCAAAAGTACCTTTACACGTCAAATACTAAAACTGTAAGAAGCAATAAATTGCAAACTGGATTCAATATATTATCAAGATGAAGAATTCAGGTAAAAAGCAAGGTTCCACTCTGGAGGGCTCATGCAGAGATTTGTTACAGAAATGTTAAAGTTGATATGAATGAAATACAAATGGAAATGCATGTGTCTGTAGGGACCAGAATAAACAGCAGAGCAAGGGGTTAAAAGAGCAGACAATAAAGGTCACCATTCCCAGCAGTAAAATTTAGGAATGTGTTGTTTCTGTCAAAACCAGAAGGCCTGTGCTCCAATAAGAAGACAGCACATATGACTTGTCAGCAGAGGAAAAGCAGAAGGGCAATCTAAAGCCAGAGATTGCAGCTTATCACCTATTCCACTACTTTTCCTGTTTGCCCACCTAGAAAATAAACTATAGAAATGGCCTGTGTACGTCAAACAAGCAAAACTAGGCAGTGGGCAGCAACCTGGCCTAGGGTTCAAAGACACTGCAGTAAGCAAGGTTATGACGTAAAGGACCTCTCCATAATAGCTGGTGACTCCTAAAGTGTATAAGAGATCTGTATATAAACTAGCTTGTCACTTCTGATCAAGAAGAACCACAGAGACAGGATAAGGGCTCAATAGCTGGTGTACGTTGTCCAATGTTGCATGTGATGCTCACCAGACCACCTCAGCATGCGCATCTTGGTGCTCATGAGTACATGGGTTTGAGCACATGGCTGAATTAAGCCAATGGCAGGATGAATGTGAGCGGGCAAAATCAACTTATTTAGAAATTTTGTAAATAAATATCACCTTCACCTTCCATTAAAGTTTTGTGTTGAATTTTGTTACACTAGATGGGAGATGTCTATAGGAGAGCTTCAACTCAGGCAAAGGTGTCTATATGGGAAGTGATGCCCAGAGTACATGGCCTGTAAAATAACTGGCCTCAGCTCAATCAAAGTCATCATCTCAGCCAGTCTTATTTCTCAATGATACTGGCTGAATGAGACATAGACAAAACCCTGAGGCTAAGATTAAGCATCAGGCAGATGCTTAGACATACTTTGTATCATCTTTCTGCATGTTTCCAAATCTAGTATTTGATTTTTAACACTGTTTTTTAAATTAGATTTTGTTGCTTTTAAACTCCCTGCAATCCTCTTCAGTACTGAAAGAGATTCCAAAATGGTCTGGAAAACATGAAGTTCATCAGTCCCAATAATTAGCAAAGCTGATTCAGGTAGGGCAGACAATCACCTGACTGTCATATCTCCAACAGATTTAGGAGTCCTTAAAACCTAATTCCTTTCACCTGGCGGAGGCAGCTTCACTGTAGATATCAGCAACCCTAGGTTACCTTTAAACATGACTGAGGGCAGAGTCTTTTAGGGCACTATTCAAGTAACCTACCTGAAATGTCTATATTAGGATGAGAACAAATCCACATTTAGAATTATATGAACTGTCCCTAGACATGCTGATTTCTCTCCACAGACTTAAGTAGAGGGCAGCGACTTAGCGGTACTTTACGACAGACACTTTTAATCTAGACCAAACATGGATTTTCTTTGCAAAATGAAGTGGGAAGGAAGAATGCCATCATTACAGGATTTAGTAGCTGCCACATTTGCAAAACACTGCCTTGTTAGTTCAAAGAGTGAGCTAGAGAATCATATGGAGAATGTAACTGCTTTCATGTACCTAAAGGCTTATTGTAACATTTAAAAGAGTGGAAGTTATTGCATGGGCTAGTGTTATCCAGCACTTCCTGATTCAAGCATTTTGTTTGATAGCCAGAAATTTATTTCAGTGTAGTTTAGTTGAAATATCTCTACATTATCATAAAATGTTCCTTCATAAAGGCATGTGTGGTTTTTGTTGTTTGGGGTTTGGGTTTTTTCAACAGTAACGAGTGTTCATTGGAAATCGTCATTCTCAGGACTACAGCTAAAACCTTTGGTCCTCTGCTGTTCAGAGTCTTTTTTGCTTTCTGACACAGGTCTTTGTAGCAATCAGTACCAGATAATATTAAGTAAACACATGAGGAGAAGAAAGAGTACCCAAGTTCATTCCGATTCTTTTCCAAGTCTGTTATCAAGTGCCATGAATATTTATGCTAAAAGAAAAGATACTGATTTTTATCAATGGTTACCCATGGTTATACTCCCCAGGGAGTTCAGTACAGGCAGGAAAAGTGTGAAGAATGTGTTCAGGAAATAAAATGCCATCAGTGGTCAGTCATGCTCTAAAGCCTTGCTGACAGTAAAGACAGTAAAGACATGTAATTGGCAATTGTCCATAAAACCACCTACTTTACCTAGAAGACAGCTAGTATTCACACAAACAGTCTCAGGTATGTTACATTAGCAAATATGATCAAGAATCTCATGGGAGACAGTTTCAAGTTATCTAAAATCAGTTATGACCTGTTGTCTTTGTTACTCACTCAGCACAGGCCTTGTCGGTCTTCTGATCACTGTAGGCTTCCTGGTAATTATGTCATCTGTGGGACACAGTGACATACCAATAAATAATAAGAGCTTAAACTTCTTCAACTTACCAATAAAAGGTATCTGCGAATCTAGAGAGCTGCAATCAATAAATCATTATGTATCAAGGCAGAAGCTAAAAATGAAGGGATATGTTTTCAAAGCCATTATATTTTTTGTTTGTTTTAAAGAAAATTTTAATTTTATGACAGAAATATTGAAGTCTAGAATTTCTCAATCCCGTATACCTTTAACTTAAATACTAGACAATTCATATTCCAGTCCTCAAGGAAAAGGACTTCAGATTTATTATTGGGTCTAAATGACATGGTAAAACAAGTATAGGAGATTTACTTACCTGGGTGATCAAGAGCATCAGCTAAATCAAAATCATGTTGACCTAGAAGGAAGGTGACAGAAGGAAAGAGACAGAGTCAGCTGGCATGCTTTCATGACCTCCAGGTCTAAGGGCTCCGGACAAAGCCAGAACACCAGATGCAAAAGAAAAATCCATCCAAACAGGAGCAGGGGCAGAGCAAGCTGTCACCTGTTGTCCCTGTGCTATGTGGTCCTGAATGACCATGCAAGATGGGCTCATTTACTTGAAAGCAGCTGTTCATTCAGGTAGCACAAAGAGAAGCTGCTGTCTCATGTTATCCATATTCAGCCGCTGTGCAAACATACCTTTGAAGAACACAGGTTGCCTGTTACAGGGCACAAGGGCTATTGCTGGGAGACAGCTGAAAGTAGCATTGGGCATGGTACTTGCAAACCAGAATCATTAGGTGAGAATTTTAATGTCTTTATTATTGTTTTACTAGCTCAACTTTACTGGCAAGCCTGCCTTGTGATTGAATAATCTTTTTTTTTTTTTTTTTTTAATTCTTCCTGTAACATATGCCAGCAGTAGAAGATATAAAGATAAGTCTACCTAATTTGGTTTCCGCTGTATCTTAAAAAAAAATCTGAAAGTGGAGAAAATAACCCTTCCAGTTTTGTGTTAGGTGACAAAGATGTCATTAAAGGCCACAGCAGGGCAATTAGCATCCTGACCTTTGAAGTTAGCAGGTAAATAAAACTGGAAAATGTTTAAAATGTGTTAAACTGAAGCATACAACTTTGAAGTTAACAAACACAGTTATTCATGTGAGTTTCACTTTTCACTCCCTACAATCTGCCACTTTCCTTTTAATACGCAGCCTTCATGAATGGCCTCTTTGCAGAGTGTGTACCCATTATTTTTCATCCAGACTGAAACATCACTGACTTTGTGTTTGCACACCAAATACAAGATCAGGCTGCACAAATCCGCAAAAAGTAATGACATGCTGTGGTTTGCCTCAACATAAATGTTTTACTGTGCTCTATCGAGTAAGCCTCTTGATCTGCACCTGTTTATTATCCTGTCTAAAATGCTTACTACCTAACTTTTTGATGAAGTGTTTTTCTCCATAAGTCTTGAACACTTCACAGCAACAAAGGTGACAAGATTCAAGCAGGGAAATTGAGGAACTGAGAGGGGCCATTAGAGGTTCTCCAGCATGACAGCACTTTGGGTTTAACTCAGCCCTCTCTTTTCAACAGGTGCTGTCTGTCTTCATGGCATTCTTCACATTAATCGCTGTTCCTGAATAATACCTCTCACCTGTGTCAAAGAGCTCCTGGAAAGACCAATTATCAGTGGCAAAACACTGTGTGATCATCAAATAATAATCAGCGCAGGAGCATAAAGTAGAAATGTTTTGATTCCCATGAGGATTTTAATATACGTCTGTGAACTTACAGAACAGGTGTCTGACGGAAAAGATAAAATGAGGCTGGAATGCAAAATAGTGATAGGCTTATAAAGAAAAAATGTCCCTTTAAAATATTATGACAAATCTATGTTTGGAAAGTAAAGCAAATAACAGCATGAGGCTTTGCCCATAATGTTATTAGAGTAGCATTTTATCTCTTATCATTTGAACTGTTCTTGGAGTGTCACCTCATCTGATCACCTCTCCTTCCCCTGTCCTGGCCACTCAGCCAACATTGCCAAGTCCAGTAACCTTTGGACTGGGTCCTTAGATTAATACTATTCCAAGACCCTGACTGGTTCTTTTTTTCATATGAATCCACTAAATACATAAATATATAAAACTAACAAGTGGCTTCCTCAGAAGATATTCCTTGCCGGAGCCATGAGCGCACTGCCAGCCCTTACTGGCCCTGTTTGACTGTCTTTTGGTTTTGTTCTCTGGATAAATCTTCATTCTTGATTGTCATCCTGAGTGCTGAAGGAGGCTGTATGACCGGAGCCCTGCTGCTGCAGGATACCTCCGGCAGGGTTCAAACCATTTCTCATCAGAGTGAGTCATCACAAATAATTTTGTAACACCAAAAAGATGTTGGCCAAACCACCTCCATTGTTACAGGTCCTGACACGTAGGAGCTAACAATAAGGAAAGCAGCTACCCAGGTCCTAATGCTGTAAAGAGAATGTGACAAAATCATCTCGTGAAGGAAGACTCTGGAAAACTTCCAGGTATAATATTTCTTTGAAATTAGGGAAAATAAAAAAATAGGAGGAGCAATCTAATCAAAAGATATTGTGGAAGTCAAACAAGATGATGCAGATGCTTCCAACTGCATTAGAACCAAAGCAAAACAGGATACTGAAACAGTTACTAACACCTGTCCTTCTCTTGGACAATACAGACGTTTCCCTCTCCCATTAAATGTTGTGGTGGTTTTGGCTGAGATAGAGTTAATTTCCTTCATAGTAGCTAGCATGGGGCTGTGATTTGGATTTTTCCTGAAAACAGCGTTGATACCACAGGGATGTTTTTGTTAGTGCTGAGCAGTGCTTACACAGCATTGGGACCTTTTCTGCTTCTCACAGCACCCCACCAGCAAGGAGGCTGGGGGTGCACAAGACGTTGGGAGGGGATACAGCTGGGACAGCTGACCCCAACTGACCAAAAGGATATCCCATACCATATGACATCATGCTCAGCATATAAAGCTGGGGGAACAAGAAGGAAGGAGGGGGGATGTTCAAAGTTATGGCATTTTGTCTTTCCGGTAACTGTTACACGTGATGGAGCCCTGCTTTCCTGGAGATGGCTGAACACCTGCCTGCCCATGGGAAGTAGCAAATGAATTCCTTGTTTTGCTTTACTTGTGTGTGTGGCTTTTGCTTTAGTTATTAAACTGTCTGCATCTCAACCCACGAGTTTTCTAGCTCTTGCTCTTCTGATTCACTCTCCCATCTCACCTGGGGGGAGTGAGCAAGTGACTGTGTGGTTGCCAGCTGAGGTTAATTCATGACATATGTCTCCTCTCTTTTTGAAAAAGTGGGAAAAGACAAGAGGTGTTCTTTTGAGAAAGTAAGAAAGAAATAGAAGACAGAAATTTTAAGAAGATAAAAAAGAAGCCTCAAAATCCCCTGCAGAAATTATTTGAATTGATTTTTTCTTCATTATTTCTCATGATAAACCAAGTAATAAAATAAACAGACACCAACACAGAATGACTGATTTGGAATAAGACAGGAATCTAAGTTGAAGTTTCTTTGTCTGTGTAAATATAAACCTTGACAGATGGGCAGATTGTATGTGGATAGCTGTTCAGCATGGTAAATGACATTCCAATAAACCAAAAGATTGCTTGGACTTCCGTCCTGACTTAATAACATCAAATGACCGCAAGGAGTAAGATTCTGTGGAGCAGAATTTTAAATGCTCATTACCATTTCTGAGACAGCACCTAGACATTTTATGAATCTAATTTGTGAGGATAACAGATGGTTAAATAGCTGAACAGCCCAAATTTCATCTGCAAAATGGTGGGTCTGAAAACAAAAACATATTAGAGACTCGGAGAATATTTAGTTGAGTAGGAACTGCAGTCACTTCAGGGAACTCTGAAGATAAATGACAACAGAAATAAATTAGTCGAACTTCTTCACAGAGCAAACAGACTGAAAAAAGTTCATTTTCCACATATAAAAATGGCCTTTGTTTTGGATCAGGTCCCATAATAGAAACAGCTGGAAATACACTGATGAAAATGAGAATGAAAGACATTTTAGCGGAGAGAAAACAGCTTTGTTCCTTTGGGTTTTTTATTTGGTTGGGGGTTATTTTGTGTGTGGTGGGGTTTTTTTTATTTTGTTTGCTTGCTTTTGGTTTTGGTTTTAACCCAGGTAAATTTATAAAGAGATTTAGCTATGCAGGAGGTATTATCTCATAGTTATTTCTGTTATTACTGTTTTGGGCTAGAATACTATTTCTTAGCATCTCTTCTAGCCTTTCTTCTGGGAGTGTCCCTGTTTTGACATAGAAATTGAATTATTGTAATAATGGTTTTTGTTGGGTGGTCCACAACGATTCATAACAGAGAATTAGAGAAAATGCTTATAATGGAGAAAATGCTTATAAACTCCTGCCTGACACCACAGAACAATCCTTATCTGCAAAGCTGAGCTAAGAAAGCAAGCCTTCCAGGTGGATATACAGTTTGTATTGCAAAAGGACCTGATTTAATTATGTTTGTACTAGCTGCTCAAACACAAAGAACTATACTAACAGCAGGACTTTTGCTGGCACTGCCAGCCTTATTTAGGATATAATTCCCTCATCTCCACCCAACACACGCAGCTGTGTCTATAAAAATCTGAAGTGTAGACCTGGCCTAAACAGTTAACAGTAGACTTCTCTGTAGCAGCCAGACAGGGGAGAACAGGCTCCATAAAGCCAATCACCAAAATGTAGTAGCTGAAATTTCGAAGTTCCTACATTTATTTTTACAGGCATGATTCTTTCGAGTACGACATTTGCTTTCAGTAATGCCCATGCTTTCTATGAGCCTTTTAAATATAATATGTGGAAGGATGGTGACATAAAATCCTTGTTAGTACTCTTGCTCTGCTACAGAGACTGTTACAGTTGCTGGTTGCCACAGAGAAACTGAGACAGCTTTCAGTAAGTTCACTTGAATGCTGAAGCATCATGGAGCTGAGGTCGTCTTACCCCACCAAGGCAGTCCCCTGCAAAGTCATATCCTCAGACACATGCACATTTAATGTTCACAAACTTTTGCTTATATTAGTTTTCTGAAAATGTATCCCAAATATCCAGTCATTAAAATGCAGGCAACAGCGTCTTTTGCCTATGGTTGGATTTCTGACCTAAACATTAAATGGATCCATCACTCTTTAACTGTGAGCTGATTGATCACAACAGTCTGAGGTCCCACAGTTTTTCAGGAGGATTTATGAGGAACGAGTCTGGATTTTGCAGGTGGATGTTACCTGTTCATCATTATGACTGTAGGCAGTTTTCTGAGGAAAAGGTTACTATTGCATCACTCTGCAATTTTTAATCTCTGTAAGTAGGCTCAGTGCTGCACTGCATCCATATGAATGCAGCTTGTGGCCATTAAAATGATGCACATTTAAATAAGACAGTATGAATATTACTAAATGAGAGTCAGGTTATGCAACAAACAAAATGAACTTCTCAGGCATCTACTATGCATAGTCTAGTATTAAAAATGAAGCTAAGTTCCATGAGAAAATATGTCTATATGTGTACATACATGTGTGTGGACATACATCTTAAATGCATACATGCACGTGTGTGTTAGATAAATCCTTTTGTCATTAATATGATTAAATTAATGGGCTTTGAGTGCATGGCTAGCAGTCATATGATTGGGATGAGATTACCTGTGCTACAAATAAATTAGAAGCAACTTAGAAATGTGAGCTAGATATAAAGGGAAAATAAATTGATTCTACATTATTTAAAAACAAGAACAAAAATAATTTCTTAAGTGTAATTAAATAAGAATTGTTTTGTGAATACAATGAGCTGAAAATATTATGAAACTGGCAGAGAGTGAGGAAGAAGTGGGTGACTCACAAATGAGAACAAAAATTTTCTAGAAAGGAACAATAAGTTACTGAAATCACTCATGGGACCCATTTTATGTTCTTTTTAGATGAAATGGTAAGTTATTCTTTGTATAGATCATTTCTGATTATTATACAATCATGAGACACAGTTCCCCTGTAATGAGAAAATAGGATGTAGTCTCCCAGGTATGTGATTCAGAACATACCCATTTACTGGTCCAACTTTATTCAGGAAGCAATTATGTTTGTTTAAAGAAAATTATCCATGTAAGAAACACTGTGGGAGAAAATAAAGTTTTACACCCCAGAGTGGACACTTTGGACAAAATCTCAGTGAGCAGGTACTATTTCTTTGATGTAATACCCTCATGATCCATATTTCCTGATGAGGTTACTGTAGCTTTTTTTTTCCATCATGGCCTTTTCGTTCCATAAACAATGATTGCCATTACAACCCCTTGATGTTGGGGTGGAAAATGAGCAAGCTTTAAAAATCTGTAATTAAGACCTAAGTCCCAGGCCATAGACCACAGCGTATGGACCTGATTATTGGCTTCAGGTTTTTTTCTAGGCCACTTCTGTTTATAGTTTGAATTCAGGGGAAATGAAAAGGTCTCTCTCACTTATTCATACCAGAACACATTTAAATAATTACCAGAAAATAAGACGCACTAATAAAGCTGCTTTAAGTCTGTGCAGCATGGTCTCATCAAACATGAAAGAAAATCTTCTAGTTCGATGGAGTTTGCTTTGCTGTGGACAAACAACAGCTGCTCAAAGGTAGCTGCTGTTCTTTATGATGTGATAGGCCCTACATACATAATATAAACCATGTATAATTTTCTATATTTTGCTTCAGAGTGAGTGCAGAGAAAACTGTTGTGTGCTGTAAAATTACAGGCAGAGCAAAGGAGTCAGGATCAAGCAACACCATATGTCTGCACATCTTACTGAAACTCAGATTTTCAGCTCTGTGTCATGAGGAAGCGAAACTTAGGCCATGGTGTGGGCTGTTCAGCCAAAGCTTCTCTCTGTCCCTGTGTGGTTCATGAAGCTGTCAGCCCTTTTCAGCCATTTGGTCTGAGGCTGTCAGGCTTAATGACAATCACATTACATGAGAACTGTACACGTAGATAGGCTCAAACAAGAGACCTAGATGAGTGTTCCTACTGAAACGCTGCAGAGTGGCAGAAGCAACAGCTGCGGTGGGCTCTCTGAGTGACCACTCTCTGCCTAGGTAAGTGCCAGCGGGCTAATCCACACTTTCCCCAACTGGTAGTTCAGAGACAACAGAGGGAGCTGAAGATAATGTTGAAGGCCAGGCAGGTGTCAGGCTTTGTTATTTCTGCTGCTCACAGAGTGTCTTTTAATGTTCCTCCTCCCACCTTCCTCCCAGTACACTGGTAAAGTACACACAAAATACCTTTAGCTCTTCAGTACGGGTAGCACAGATCTCAGTAACCGCAGCTATTCTGTAACTAAGATCGAGTTGAATTTGTTTCAGAAATTCTGTTGTATAACTAATCTTGTGTCCCCGTAAGTCACAGCAACCCATCAGCATAATTATTTATATTGCCTCCTAGGGGATTAATGATACCGCCAAGTCAATGTGGATGGTCAGGGTGTTCCGTACACATTCATTGCTCGTGTGTTTAAGATGCAAGACTGCAAAGAAGCAATGTCTACATCTTCTCTGTTTCATGCCATTAAGAACGTGTTTTCTGGAAAAGAATAATGCTGGAAAGAGTTGCTGGACATTAGCAAGCAGGTCTGTTCAGCAACAAAGTCTCTGTGGAATGTCAGGAGCCACCTCTCATCTCATTTGGACTAAATGAGAAAAGCAATTAGGCTCCCTTTGCAGAGCTGAAGAAGCCTCTGCACAGAGGCTTCTCTGAATGACCCTGGGCAAAGGGTGATGGAGCATCAGCTGGTATCTGAACTTCAAAAACAGGAGACTCAGAAGAGGATCTGGTGGCTTAGCTTTCAGAGGGAACAGACATCAAGAGTCTTGGCATAAAGAATGCTCGTCAAAACTGTGTCGGATTTCTGAACAAAGATACAGTCTTCTTTCTGTTACCATTATGCTCAGGAAACAAAACGGTCTGTATGATCTTTATGAATAGAAATATCTGTCTTGTATCTCAGTTTGTGTTCCTTGCAGATGGTAACCTGCAAGTCAGAGTCGCAGTTTTGATGCAGTATAGATTGTGATCTGGGAGGCTTTGTTGCTGTTACCTCAGGACTCTTCCTGGTGTGGAGTGTATGCTCCTGGTTCCTTCACCACTGATGTTATAAGACCTGGGTTGGAAGGATGGACTTCGCTTTAATTTACCTGCTAATCTTAGTGCCTACTCCAGCTTTTGTTTTTATTTAATCTGGAGCATTGTTGCCCTTTGAAAATATATTGCTATGATTTACCTTTTAAAATAAATTCCTCTGGTATTAAAAAATGCACTGATGACAGGCAAAGCTTATACAGTGAAAGTGGGACTGTTATATTTTCCTAACTCATTCAAGCCATTTCTTTCAATTGGGATGGCCTATTTGCCTTCATGAGATATTGTACTACAGATAAGATTTTAGATACTATTTTCCCATAACATTCATAGACATCAGCCCTCCTGCGGAAAAGAAGGAAGACTGATGAAAACAATCTGAATTTCTCTCCTAATCACAAGGCAAAATGCCACAAAATGGCATGTTTATTTTTAATCTTGAAAGAATTATGACATTTATTTGTTTATTACCCTCAGTGGGATGGAAAGGGATTGACAATTGCTGATGCAAATGAGGCAAAAATACATACTGAAAACAGGCGTTTGGGAACTGCTACCCGGCTTGCAATGTGGCAGCGACATTTGAAAAGTGTACCCGAGAAGCTGAGTAACCCCACCAGTTGTTAGCTCTTCCCAAGCTCTGATGTTGCAACAGCTCTGCTGTTGTTAGAGTTTCAATGAGTTCAGGTATGTCTATTTATCAAGCTGACTCATACCCTTGGAGGATAGCACTGACATGCCTGCAGATGATAGCAGCTCTGGTATTGGGAGCGAAATAGTTTTGGTGCCCAGCAGCAAGAGAATTAATTGTCTGGTATATCTCCACTCATACCATGAGTGCTTCAGCACATACACAGGGACCTCACACAGAGCGACAGCGAGGACTGGAGCTTGATGGAGCAGTGTAAGAAAAGCAGTGTTTTTAATCTCTCCCATTCTGCCTTTTAACTCCAGTGAAAACTACATTATTCATAAAAGCAAGTCACACAGTGTCTCAAATGCAAACAGGCCTGTAATTTTCTTCCTCTAAAGTGCCTAGCTAATTAACCAAGAATACAATTAGTTTTGAGTCAATATCTTGGTAAGCTTTAGCTGGCCAGTGGTGCATGTTTTCCTGGTTAGCAACAAATGCTGTTTGTTTTAACTGCATAGCATACAATTCTTGATGCAGTAAAGTTAATGTGTTTTAAACATCATCAACCTTTGTTCCATCTTTGTTACTGACCAAACATGTGATCTATTGGCTGGTCTTAAAAACCATGGATACATAGATTATATCTACATTGGGAACCTGAGGACCATTTCTGAGCGGTCAAGTCTGAGTGAGAGCCTCAGCTGCTTTCCAGCTGCATGCAGAGGAGAGCCCTCTGGTCGCAATGCTTCTCCACTGCAGGTACACAAACACATGCATGGCCCCAGTGGGACCTACAATATGTTTCAAACAGGTGCATGATCTCAGTTCTGGAGGGAATAGGACCTAAGCTGTGCCTTACCCCACCCCCAGCGGACAGCATAGCCACAGCCAGAGGTGAATTACCACACGTCAGCCAAGCCTCAGTAACTGACATGGGATGTTAGCAAGAACTTCAGTGGAAGAAGTTCCTATGAAGTTTCTTTCATTTAGGTTGTGCCAAAAGCCACTCAGACAATTACTTGTTGCAGCTCAACTTCTATGGGAGACCTCATGTTACCTGCATAATCTTGGCAATAACAAAAGCCAAAGACTGTAGATAAAAGTATGGAAGACTTCAGTGAGCATGTAAGATTCTGAACTATATCAGGATCTCACTTTCCTTGTGCAATGCAGTTATGCCATGCTTCTACTGAGATGTGTCCATCAAGGTAGTCTAGCCAACTAACTAACGGACACAAAGGAAATGCTTGATGGTGAGGGGAGTGATGTGATCTGGCCTGGTCACGGTGGCACAGTAGTTTCTAGAAGCTATCACAGATGGTTACAGCTTAGATAAGAATTAAGGCTGCAAATAAAAAGGGGGATCATGCCGTAGACATTTCTATCATAAGGACTTAGACCACCTTTTCACCAGCATGGCCAAGCCTTTCTCGTCATGTCTTGATTAGAACAGAGAAGTGGTTCCCGTAAATGTCCCCTGAAACATGGTAAATACT
The DNA here is from genome assembly GCF_000699245.1 of Pterocles gutturalis. NCBI lineage: Eukaryota > Metazoa > Chordata > Aves > Pterocliformes > Pteroclidae > Pterocles > Pterocles gutturalis. The sequence continues at coordinate 37,193 of NW_010130507.1, read as the reverse complement.
TTGATGATAAAATTCAGTGTCTGTTGCCATAGATTCCAAATAGTTCATTTTACTTTTCAAAGTGGATTAAATAGTTTCCACAATCATAAGACTGTCCCCAAAGCCCACAGGAGCTTTCAGCAATGATTTCTTCCCCAAAGCAAGGTTTGAACAGGCTCCAAATTAGCACATGTGTAAAGCAAGAACGGTTAGGCTGTCTATCCTTGTAATTAAAGTGACAGATTATATGGAAATTGGCTTGCCCATGCTCAGATTGTTTGAACAGAAATATTCAACATAAGAGAGTCCTCCAGAACAAGAAAGTCTGCATGCCAGTGATGAGAGACTGTGTGAATCATCACTGCTCACAACATCGTACAGGGCAAGCCAGTACAGTCCTACTGCTCTGCTGTTTCTATGCCACATTACTTGCTGAAGACCTCCAAACCATTCCTCATTTGCTAAAATGGAACTATGGCAGTAATTTAAGGCAAGGTTTTTTTCACTGCCCATCACTGCTAGATCTCCTAAGGACTCAATTTAAATCAGGGGTGGTGGGAGGATGAGCAGCAGAAGCTATTCTGGAACTAGTAGTTAATGACTGATCTTCTCCTGCAGTCAAATGCTGCACTACAAGTTTTTGAAGTAATGCTAATATACAAAAAAGAAAAAGTTACAAGTACACTACTTGACAGATGCACATGAGGATGATCCTATTAGGTTTAATATAAAAAAAAGTTTTACAGAATGTTTTGTTAAAAGTATGTTCAAATACAGAAAACCAACTCAAAGTGAAAGGACCACATTTTCTCAGCTGTTATTCATTCATCAAAAAATTCGTAAAAAATATATTCAATTCTTCATTAATCCATGAAAAAAAGTATGCTTGTGTGTGGATTTTATATATTCAGGAATATGTTGGCTAAGGTTAATAAATTATTAATTTATAATTATTAAAGCATGAACACTAATATGAAAGCATGAGCATCTTTAAACTGAATCAGAATTTGTTTTTACAATGCAACTAATATGTTTAAAAATATCAACAACCAAGAAAAGCTCTAAAAACATGAATTTAGTATTTGACTAAAGATCTCTTTGGAAACTTTAAGGTTTTAAGCTGTAATTTTTCAGCTGCCATTTAAAAAGTCTATGCTCAAGTCCAAGCTTGTGAATAATTTTAGGGGAGTAACACTAAAGAGAAAATAAGAAATTATAACAAACAAACTCCAACTAGCATCGGTGTTATGAGCGATCATCCAAAAGATATACATCTCTCTAGAAACTGCAGAAGTACTTATCTAAACACTCTTGAATGCTTCTCATGAAACAATAGCAACAAAAATAACACCAACAAGCATTTCTAAATAAACAAGCATATTTTTTTTAGGGAGTTGAGGTTTAGGTTTTTGGGGTTTTTTTAATTTTTATTTTTAATAATAGTGCTCTAGAAGTAAGCCAAGGCAAAGGTCACTTACCCCTTACATGGACTAGAAGAAAGCCAAGACACAAAAGAAGGATACTTCTGAATTTCCCCATGGTCTTCTATGCAGTGCCTTGATTGCACTGGTTGTTCTTTCCCAAGTGATGACGGTAGATGTTGCAACTGCAGTGCCAAGGTTTGAGGGAGACACTCGGAATCAGTGGCTCTGTCCAAGGAGTTCCCTCAACATCACACTCAAGCACTGCAGAAGAAAGAGAAGTCCCTGAAAACCTCTTCTAGTACAAGACAGATAATGAAAGCAGACACCACGCTACGGCCAAGCCATGAGCAGCACCGTAGGTGCCACCCGCCCTCTAAGGAATCTATTTATCGCCCAGGTGGGGAGCGCAGAGAGCCAGGGCACCAGCAGCAGCACCCAATGAGGAGGGAGCCGGCACACCCTGAACCACCTCCTTCCCGGAGGGAAAGCCAACCTGTTTGACATCCTCACCTCCAAAGCAGGGTGTGGTGCTGCAGGAGCTCAAGTATCCTGTCAGAGGAGACCGGTCTTTGCTGAAGCGTACTGAAAAAAAACCCCTTGGTTATATTCTGTCTTCAAAGCGCTGCTTCCCGGCTCAGTTTTGGCCGAGCAACAACTGCTGATAAAGGCAACCCTGTCAGAGTCCTAATAGCAAACTCAAGCCACCGTGTGAGGGAAGTGGAGGCCAAGAGTCTGCTTTGCAGAGACTTGGGAATTGTCTACAGAGGTATGACAGAAACCCCTAATTTTATAAACTTAAAACGTCATGTTGGACTACTGAACTGAAGCATGTGCAGCTCCCTGGGAGATGCTTATCTCCACAAGGTAAATGTTGTCCACAATTTTTTCCATTGATCTAAATGTATTTTTAAATACAGATATCCTATGTGGAGACAGATCTCAGATAGTGCCACACCACAGTCCAAGCATAAGAACACAAAGCTTTGGACACTGAAAAAGCCCCACGCATCCATCCATACATGACCATATATTAAAATCACTGATGTGATTTAAATGCCATTTTGTCATAGCCTCTCCCTAGGAAACACGTGTGCCAGTGCACTTGTTTCCTGAACTGGACTGCCACTGTCACACAGGTGCCCAGCACCAGCAAGGAGACTGGTGTATGTGCTCCCTTTTGCTGGGGGGTAAGCTCCAGGCGTTTTTGTCAGTGCTGTTTTGAGCAGGGCAGCAAATATGCTCAGGACGCTGCTACCATGAATGGCCAAGCTGCACGCTTGTGGTGTTGCTGGGTGATCCAGTCAGATGTGGGGCACGGGCAGGCCCCAAGTGCATTCCTGTTGAGTTACCTAGAACATACAATACAGTGTGTGCACTGAATTAATGCTTTTATGCTAACTATAAGAAAACTGACACAACATACATAAACTGTACTGATAAAACCCAGTGACATTGGGTCTTTGAGAAGCTTGATGTTCAAGGAGGCCAGCTCCTCCCCCCCAGCCCCAAATTTGCACCAGCAGAGTGGTTTATAAAGGCCTGGTTTAGTGTATCACATGGCTTAACTATTTTTAAGCTAGTAATAGAAGCTCTAAATCTCAGTTCATGTATCATCATTCTCCTTGTCAGGGCCAAATGCTCTATCTCAGAAGACTTAAGGACATTTAGATTCAAGAGGCGACTTTGTCAGACAGTTAGAACAAGGATTATATCATTAAGTGAGCAGGCACATAAGTCCACTGTTTATTTTTTTCCAGAATAACTGTAAGCAGGCACACACGTGTTAGTATCCCTATCAGTGATCAAATAGCCTGAAGGGAATAGGAAAGTTAGCAAGGCTACGTAATAGTCCCAGGCAAGTCCAAACAGCTCACAAACGTTCAGCAGCTTTACTTCAAAACAGTTGTTCTTGTAAGTGAAGTCTTCCCAAAAGCTTTATCTCACCCCGTCTGCTGATACTAGTTCATTGGGATATTGAAGATTCTTAAATTAAGTTTGAAGATTATGTACTCCATGTCTAGTTCTTCTGAAGCCAACTACTGCTCTGTCTAGCTAAATAAAAACAATAAGAAGGCGGCACAGGAAGGGCAAACTGAAGGAGTTGACCTAGCGTTGGAGTCAGGATGACTCAAATACTTATCCCACTTCTGTTCTTGGGACTTTGCAGGAACTTCTTAATCTCAGCTGCCTCTGTCAAAGATGTGCAACTGCTTGCTTGAGATATCAAGTAAACAATATTATATATTCAAAACAAATGTAAGGTCTTAGACCTGACCATAAATTGCAGTTTTATTGCTTTGGTGAATCATTGACCCATCTTTTTCTATTTAAAGGGAAAACAAAGTTCTGCCTAATATTCATCTGACAAGGTGGATGACTTGCCTAATTTTTTTCACTTGTTCTTTCAAGAAAAAAACATACATTTAAGAAATAGCAAATGGGTGGAAAAATGGAGCCAGTGTGTCTCTCTGTTCTCTGCACCATATACTTTTAGCCCATCCAGCCTCTTTTAGATGAGATGAGCTAGGAGAGAAGAAGAGGACAGTCACACCTCACCACAGTTGCAGCCCCATCCTTCCTGTGGGCAGAGGTTAGACATTGCTCTCTTTGGCACAGATGACCTGCTGTATGAGTCTATCGGAGATGAAAGAACCAAATTATACACTAGAACTACAGGGCAAAGCCACTAATATCCTACAATATTCATCTTCTGTCATAGAAATGGAAGCATCTTAATTAAAATATTGAAACATTTGGTAATGACATAATTTAAATGTAAGCCAAATACACAACCGAATCAGTGATACAATTCCTTGTCAATGGAAAAATACAATTATTACACGCTAGCTAAAACTTCAGTGGCTTTTCACAAGCAGATGGAAGAAGATGCATTTTAGTATTTTATCCTTGTGATTCTTAAAGTACTCCAAACACAAGGGCTTGAAAAAAAACGTATTTTTGCTTCATTCAAGTCCTTTCTCTATTCCTAATCACCTCTTCACTTTCTTTCAAATGTGTCTTTTATATCTGCATAACAGAAAAGAGCAAAAAGAAAATAATCTCTTCAGTTTATGAAAAGGTTAAGGTTTGTTTCATCATCTTATCATGTGAAAAACATACAGAGAAAAGTACGGTTTAGATAGTGGCCTAAAAATAATTAGCGAGAAAAATACCGAAATGCACAACTGGGAGTGTAATTCAGCTCAATGTACACTGAAAGCTGAGTGCACTAAAAAGAGTTTTCTTTGCATTCATGATTTGGCACAGATAGTGAAATGAGCACAAATAAGAGCTACAGTAAAGAGCTGCCAGATTTCATGCTTAAGAATCACTTGCTTTCATTTCCGCAGCCCAATGAATTCATTGGGATAAGTTTGGGTAAGTATTTGAAATGGACATCACATCTGAAAACCATCAAAGCATTTTTCAAGCAGTCCTTTCACTGACAATTAGGATGAACTAAACTGTCTCCTCAGCTCCCTTGTAGAAGCTAAAGTGACATGATACACTACAAGAAGAAGATCGTGCTTTGCTTTTTTTCTCCTGTTACTGAAAGTAAGTCCTCCTCCTCCTCAAAGGAGGTAGACTGGAGAAAACCAGAACTGAAGAGGGTGTGCCACTGGTACAGGACAGAACTTTTCATTGCCATCCATTTAAACTCAGTTTCATGGTGAAGGTATGTCACCAGGAGTGAACTTGCAGTTTGGGCCCGGAAAGGTCAGAAATGTTTCATCCCACTGCAGAGTCTGACTGAAACCAGTATGGAAACTAGAATACTAGAATGTTAATTCCTGCATTGGGATCCGAAAGTCACTAACAGCCTATAAGGCTATGATGGGCTGCAGCTGATCTGTGGGAGATAACCAAAAAAATACTTCAGTAGAGTGATGACTAATTGTTAACTGATCATGTTTCTTGACCCAGTGAATGTGAGAACTAATGATATTTAAGGTATTTAGCTACACAATGCAAGAGCAGTTGAGCTAGGAAGGCACAAGATCAGACTCAGTGGGTAGTGAGGCAAACAGCAACACAGCAACTGAAAAATAAGCCAACTGCCACGTTTTATCCACAGATAAGTAACAGAAACCTGTAAATTGGCAGTTTCTTGCTCACTACAAAGGAACAGCCTGAATCTTCAAGCCTTCTCTTTAACCTCTTCTTCCTAGGTAGCAGCAGCCAGTCCTTCCTCCTTCTCAATGCAAACACCATTAAGTTTACCCATATTTTCAGTAGATCCTGTGTTACCAAATCCAGGTGTTCTTCTTCAAAAGCCATGCCTGCCCTTAGAGATAGATGTCTTCTCTGCACTTCACACTGGTAAGCAACCTCTGAAAGCAGCTCACAGCTTTGTTGCTACTGGCCAACTTCCTTCTAAAATTATTAAAATGCATGTAAGAAATAAACCTATATTGCTGATGGAGCAGGAAGAGAAAATCTCTTTGAAGACTGCTTCTCTGGTAGAACACAAACGTTTTTTGTATTTCTAGAGCTACTAAGAAGGAAAATACATAAATACATAAACACTTTTCTTTTTTTGGTGTTTAATTTATTTTTAGAAAAATCACAGTGTTGATAGGAGGTTTTAATAAGTAATTTTTAGGCTTGCAAAATCTGAAGAAAGTATTCAAGAGCCTGGTTAGCTAAAAGCTAGTTCGATCTTGCCCCTGCCCCCATTCTATCCCTAACAAACACTGGCTTATTTCTGTTTTCTCTACACTTTGGCACTGATATGAGATACCTGTTTATTCATGCAGGTAAGCAGTACATTTCATTTATTTGTATTTACATAGATCAAATGTTTATATAAAAATCACTTTTCCATCCTCAAACACACTTCAAGGTTTTAACACTTCTATACTAAAAGCAGAAGTAGGGCAAAAAGAGGTTTACAAATTAATTCCATAACAAACTACTAAAATCAGTGTAAAGCTTTGTTGCAAGCTAAGAAACATGTACAAGAAATTCTTAAATGAATTATCCTTGGCATACACTCATATTTGAATGCACAGATATATTTACACGTTTAATATCCAAATTCATCATGACTTCTAAGATGTTCCATGAAATGTCATCTTTCTGTAGAACTTTGCCAGGTGGCTAAAGCACATTAGTAAGACACATTTTGTAAAATTGCAGGAAAATTGGAAAAAATTAGAATGAAAGCCAACAGAACTGGTCAGACTATTCCTTCCACACAGAACTAGTTATTTTTCCAGACTTAGTCCTTTAACTGTTATGAGTTGCACAGTTTTCAAGGTTTCCACAGATCCTTGAAACCCTCCTGTGGTTTTCAAGAGCCACAGCAAAGCTCACAAGTGCTTTCAGTTGAGGATGCAATCATTGGTCCTCATCCTGACGGCAATCCTTCAAAAGTCCAAAAGCATTCTTCATGTGTATGTTATTTATACTGTTCAATGGATGCTTGTGGAGCAAGTCTAGGTTCTGGTCAGTCTTGCTGTTATGCACTTCCAAGTTGCAGTACTGTTTCTGCCTTTTAAGTGCTTACAATACACTTTTTGAATTCAAAGTATCACATTATTTTCTGATAAGTTTTTGGCTATGGAAGCCTTAAGATGTTAATCCCCACTCCCCAATACTTCATCTACAAACATTCAGACAACTGCCAAACATCAGTCTCAGCAGATGTACAAAATCATAGAACAGTTTGGGTTGGAAGGGACCTTCAAATCATCCAGTTCCAACTCCCCTGCCACGGGCAGGGACACCTTTCACTGGACCAGGTTGCTCAAAGCCTCATCTAACCTGGCCTTGAACACCTCCAGGGATGGGGCATTCACTTACATTATCCAATTATAGTTCAGATTTGCAAATCAGGCTTTTCCACAGCTGACCAGCTCAGTACTTGCTAAGTAGGAAGAGCCAGAAAGGATGAAGGGTCTCTCTACACTAGTTTGAATGTTCTGAATCTGTACCAGACAGATGCAATGAAAAAAATGCAAAAACAAAACTCTGAATTTTTGTCTCTTGGATGCTCAAGAACAAGTATCTTTTCCCTGGTGGCTGACCCAGGCAGCTACACAGATTGTATCAGCAGCACCCACACCCAGATCCATTATCCACACACAGTGAGCTATTTGCTTTCAGGTGCCCACAACATATACTATGTTGTTTGGTTGGTATACTCACTGTGTACAGGATATTAAAAAAAATAAATGTTTGCACTGCCTGAAAGCAATGGTGCAACAAAACATTAATTGCTTATTGGATTTGGAGAGGTAAGGAAAAGTTAAACATACTGAATGCACTTGAGACACACCCATTTATCACAGGAGTAAAGGAAAGAATGTAAAGGCACAACATACTTCTGCACTCCTGTCATTAAGGCCATATATGGGTGTGCAACATGTTTCACAGGGCTAACCATACAGAAGTACTTGGGTCTAAGTCACACTCCCAGAGGTGTTTCAAACAAGACCTGTTTTCTCATGCAACTTCAGACTCTGCTGTTTACATTATGCTTTTTTAGTTTCTTTTCTTTTCTTTTTTTTTCCAGGCAGAATGCAGGCTGACTATCCAGTTTCAATGGTCTGTTCTTCATCACGCTTTCTTTAATTTAGTTCTCCAGGAGTGTGCGCTGAACTAAAAAGTGAAAAACAACTCAAGATTAGCACCCTAAGTTAGTATATATTGTAAGTTATGTATTACTATGTAACAATATGTGTGGACAACAGAGGTTTTCAACAGACATTTGAAACTATGGGATAAATTCAGGTAAGCAGAAGCTTGATTCTGTGAAGCCAATACATAGTATACGAAGGGATGTTACATCCCAGGTTTCTCACTCAAATAACCACATCCTTCTAGATTTGTGCAGCAATCTAGACCTGCAGTATTAACTCAACATCCAGTTTCTGACTTGTAGTTCTGCAGATGCAAAAATGAAATGGAGAACAGTCTGCATAGCTGATGGAAAAAGAGGGTTATTGTAAGAAAGTGCTAGCCTCGATTATCTACATCTTCAAGAAGTCAAAATAAGTCTACATAAATTTATAAAAATGCAAACCTGTTCTGCCATGCCATCTGACCTGACTTAATGTAAGTCTTCTTCTAACTATAAGCCACATAGGTACATCAACACTATATAACCAAAAGCAGACCTAATGTCTGCTGACTCCCAGAACCTAGATCAGGAGTGGCACCACGCTGAACATGGTTGCCCAGTTTCTTGGCTCAAAATGTGCTTATGCTTGCCTGTAAAATATAACAGAGGTATGAAATTTGGGATTTAACATGACATCAATATGTAGGCAGGAGTGATAATTTATGATAATATAAAGTATGCATCCTCTGATGCATTTCAAACTGAGTTCTGGTGAATCTTGATCAAAATTTTAGCACATCCTTACTCCAACTCATAGGTGAACTGCCATTGGTAGAGGTCTTGGAACAATACTGCTTGCCTCACTAATGCATATCTGAATTGAGGATACCTGCCTATCTCCAGTCCTGACTTCAACAGCCAGTCACAAGTAAATGTTTTCTCCTTGAGAGTTTTATATATTTAACAGCTTAAAGGAAAAATGTTTATAAAGATGATCATGAGCCAGATAGAAGTTTTTAGCAAACTGATGAAATACCTGAAAGAAATAAGGCATCATTTTTTTTTCATTAAATTATTAAAAAAAACAGAAATAGTTCTGCGGGTTTTAGATTAAGCCCACAAAAGAATATATTGCAAATCTATACTGGTTTGAGATTTTAAATTTCAGTGTTTCAAAGACACCCAACAAACTTCAGCATGAGGTTGTACTGCTTCTTCCTTTGTTGACCAGTCACAAGGGCTAGAAGGACAAGTTTTCACCTACACTGTTTCCCAGATCTATCTATGGCTTTCTTGGAGTTAATCACCTGTTCCATCAGCCAACTGCCCTGGACAACCATATCTGGAAAGGGGAGGTTGTTAGGGGTTTTGTTGCTTTAAAAGAGATCCTTCTGCAGCTGTCACCATTGTCTAAAGACTTGTTATTTAATTATTCTTTCATACAAGAATCATTCTCTGTTCACAACAGACAATGTTTCGGTTACAACATGCTAGTAAGTTCACCACTTGCCTCCAGTGTAGTTTCATCTCTGCCCAAACACTATTAACATTTTTAATATACATTCTTGCAGAGTTCTATATGGGTTTACAACCAAAAAAGGTATCAGATTTAAACCAGACACAACATACACTAATAAAACACCTGTCAGCTAATTGCAGTTATGTATCACACTGAAGGAGTAGGCTTGTGTTTTCATAATTGTCTTTAATATTACTTTTTCAGAGAAAATTAAATTATTTACTTTTTCTAAGCTCCTGTATTTCAAGGACTCCTCAAGGCAACAAACCAATCTGGTCAAAGAATAAAAAACTGGAGAAGAGTGGCCATCTTATCAGAACTGAAATCTTAATTCAGTTCTAAGTTACTTGTCATGGTACTTACAAACATTATTTTTTGAAACAAAACAAAATAAAACAGTGCAGGTGATTTTTCCCTCTATGTTAGATGTCAACAAAGTGCATTTAATAGGATCCCCACCAAAAACTTGATCTTCCCTCTAGATTCTTCTCTTACCAGGTGGCTCAGATTGCGCTCCCCGATGGCTATCCATATTCACATTCTCTTCATCTGCTGGGAAACAAACAGACGTTTAGCATCCAAATTATCTTATCTTCAAAGTTGAGGATTAATAGAGATCATTTGAGAGAAGAAACAGCACTGAAGAAAATCGGCTACTGATAGTAGTTGAGTTTCCCTTGTGTTGCCTGCACGTTAATTTTAACATGCATGGTAGAAGTTAGTCAGTTTCCAAACTTCCCAAATTAGAAAACAGCAGTACCTGGCTGGATGGCTGCTTTATCATCTCCCTTCACCAACCAGTCAGAAAGCCTAGAAAGGACAAACCCAAAGCTTCTGCCCCACCTATCACCCACAGTACTCCCGAAGTTCTCTGATCCAAGTTATATCTTATTCAGTGGAAAGGAAGTAGATAGAAAACAATAGACAACCGCAGAAGAAAGAATCATTTGGGGATGAACATCTGGGTTGTTGTCAGAAACCTAATAGGTAAACATGCACAAAGGCAAGATTTCCAAAATTAGAAATGACAAGGCATTTTCCAGTGTGAAAATAGTCTTTAATTCCCAACTTCCCCTCAATTCTCCTTAAAGAAATGGTTTCTTGCAGTCTCTCCTGCTCACCCTTTTTATTTTAAGAAATGCAAAGCCTTAAGTCTGTCTGCTTCTGAAAGTCTAAATTTTGGGTGATGCATTCTTCAGACATTCTGTCTCAGATGACTAGTAAGAGAGGTTACGCCCTGTAAACACAAATTCACTGTGCTATTAAAACTATGTCATGCATAAGATCAATTACTAGCCCCTATATAAAATACAAAAAAGAATCTCTTTAGACAGTAGAATGCAAAACTAATTTAGAATTCTTACCGCTTTGTTTGAAACAGAGTTTCTTCTTCTGGTAAGCAATGAAACTAGATACTGCTCCAATTACAGTAGCAACCACAGCACTTACAATTCCAGCTATTGCTCCCTGAGAAGCTGGAAAAGAAAAAAAAATATAGGTTTGTATACACTTTTCAGAATCGAAAGCAATGTCAAACTTGTATTGTCTCAAAGTAAACCCTGTGAACACCTGCAAAAAACAACTGAAATTATTACATGAAACTGTAGTAAACAACAAAATCAACTCTGTGAATAATGAAAAAGAAATACTCTGATTTTATAACCATTGATTTCTTAGCAATGCCTATGGTTAAGCAACTTAAGCATGCCTGTTTTAAGTTCCACTAATTAAAAAAAAGCTACCCTTCCATAGCCAAATCTAAGTTGTATGCATGCAATCTATGAACCACTAAATGAGCATCTCTGAGACCTTAACATTTGTAATCATTTGCAACATAGATATTTTAAAGAATTATGAAAGCAGAGCTTTAAAGTAAGAATTCTAGATTCCATTAAAGTTTTTATGATGAAAGCCAGTACCAGAAGTGACCATTGCAGCACAGTATTAGCAATATAGAAAAAAAAGCATGAAAACTAGATTCCGACATGCAGACACCACTATACACATGAATTTATGCATTTACCCTCAGCTTCTTCACCATTATTTGGACTTGCACCCCTTCGTTCTGTAAAAATAAACAGAAGGTTTAGATTTTACATGTCTAAAGAACAGTCATATCATAACTGTCAACTTTTTGTCAATTAATCATGCAAAATTACAAGCCATTTGCTGAAGAAAATTTATTAAAAATCTATATCCATACAGTACGAAGTACTCAGGCACTCAAGCTTTCTATTTTCAAAGCACAGCTCATGGTGATACCAACTGCACTTTGGGTGCTCAGCACTTCTACAAAATGAGCACAGCACATCTGTGAAATCTGGTTTAACCAACTTGCCCACCACCACAGAATACTCAGTGGAAATGAACAGCATATAAGTGCAGTGTAGCATTCAGCTGTATTTCCATGGAACCAACTATTTGTTCCTAAAACCCTAGCTTCATTTACTAAATATATCTCTTAGCAAACAAGACAGAAGTTCTGTAAATACTATCCTTATCTGGCACTATGCAACCTGAACCACTGAAGCAGGAACCCTGTGCAGATGAAACCACCATTCAAGTCTCAACAGATGCTTCTTGCCCTTGCCAATTTCCAAGTTACTGCCCCAAAGGAACTTTGGAAGGTGAAAGCTTCCCAAAAAATTATCATCAGTAATCTCTGTCTGGGACAACTGTTTCATGTCTCAACACCACATCAAGGTAGCGAACCTAACTCTGACCTGGAAATGGACTGCAGAGTTGCAATAACACATGGAGGGATGACTAACCCCAGCCTAATGATGATTGCTGCAGCTTGGTCCCAATGACTACCTGTGTACTGAGCTGCAGCATAACAATTAGCTATGACACAATACTCAAAACAATTTTGGTTTTTATACTGCTCAGAGTAGATATAACCTACATCACTTGGAAGTCTAAGGACCAATTCATCCTGTGGGACAGATGCAATCTTTGAGAACATAAGGTGGATCCTCTTCTGGCCCACCTCTGGGGTTCATAACCACAAGAATTAAAAGAAACTGAGAATATGTCACAGAAGATCTGAAAATAACATATGGATGCCTTTAATTCATGGTGAATTTTGAAATAGGCACCACATTCACATTTCAATTTTAAAACTTATCTTTCTTAGTATAACAGTAAAAATCATTGAAAGTTCCCAGACCAGTTTTACCTCTTAATTATCTGTGGTTTTTTTGGCAGAGACAGAACACATTGCTTTTGAACTGGAAGGTATGCTCTTAAGTTTCAGACATCAAAACCAAAGGTGTTACAAGTTAAACCATGCTAACCATCTTGTGAGCAAGCTTTTATCAAAGAAAGGAAGAAATATTTTACTATGAGGATGGTGAGGCACTAGTGGTTGACCAGAGAAGTTGTGGATGCCCCATCTCTGGAAGTTTTCAAGGCCAGGTTGGATGAGGCTTTGAGCAACCTGACCTAGGGGAATGTGTCCCTTCATATAGCAGAGAGGTTGGAACTAGATGATCTTTAAGGTCCCTTCCAACCCAAACCATTCTGTGATTCTATGATCAAAGCTCAGGATCAATATGAAGCACAACCTACTACCTTACCATTGCTGCCACTACCATCACCTCCTCCTCCTGGTAACTTGCCATTGGCTAGATCTAAATCATCAAAGGTGCCTATAAAAAATAAAAATAATATTACATGTTTTAAATTCAATGAAAAGACACCCCAAGGCACATAATGACATGGAAGCTTTCTCTGTGTTGTTCAGCTTGAGTTTGTGGTGGTTTTAGGCTCAGCATCATAGTCACATGTTCACATTTCAAAAGCCCTCCCAAACTCAAGCCCCTTCAGCTTGGCACTATATAGTTTGATATCAGCACTGCTGCCTCTGAACTTCCTGAACAACTGAGAGAAGTCAATGTCCAAGAGCAGGTAGTACTGCACAAGCCACAGGCTAAGCAAGCAAAAAGTCCTGTGAGCTACTTAACAGGAACAACCCAAGTCTCACTATCCTGTTAAAGCAGAAAAAGGACATGGGCAGGAAAGGGCCATTTCTTTCCAAGGCTGCAGCTGCGAATGTTTCTTCAAAGTTGGGTTTCTAAGCCACAACCAATCTTTTGAACCTCTACAGCACAGCAGATAAAGGACAAAAGAGTTCAACATGCCATAGTCCAGTGGCTACAGTATTTGCTTGACAACGAGAAGATCCAAATGTAATTCTCTCCTCTGATTTATTGCAGGACACTGAACCAGTCCCTCCCAATTTCTACTGGACCCTACCTCATGGGGACCGAGTTCCTTTCCTTCCCTCTGCTGCCAAAATGAATCTTTAGTTTATGCAAAGCAAGTCTGTTTCAAGCAGCAAAACTAAAAGCATTGCATCAGAGGATGCTCTAGTTGGGTGGCAAAAGCACTGTACTAAGGCATGCAAGACCTGAATTCAAATATCTGCTGCAAATCAGGCAGGAGAAAGAACAAGAACCAGGGCTTGCATTCCAAGTAAGGACTCTTTAACACCATATTCCTGGATAATAGCATCATCACAGCTGCATCCATCTGAATCTGTTTTGTTCCAAGTTAGGCAAAGACAGAGAAGACCTCTAAAGCACAACAGGCAGGGAAGGACATGTATTTTAAGCCTACCTTTCAAATACAAAATAATTGTATTTCTTAACTGGGGCCTTTAAAAAAAAACTTTAAAAAACCCCTTTAACTTCGAGCTTTATCTTAAATTTGGATGCTTTAAGACTACAGATCACAGGTAGGTCCTACTTACTTTTTAGCACAAGTAGCAGGGATTCAGTTTGTAAAGATGAAAGGTCTCAATCCAATACACAGGTGCTCCACCACTGGCAGCCTAGAACAGCACTGCCCCAAGCACACACACTCTGTCCCATCCTTCCTCCTCCCCACACCATCCTGCTTTTAAGTGAAAGTGACTCAACAGGTTTGTTATGGAATTTCAAAACTGCTGCAAAGCTTATTTGCAAGACAATTTTTCCTCAGTCTTCAGTGTTTATCCAGTGTGACACGTGACATACATAGCAGCTAACTAACAAGGAATAATTATTCTAAGCTTAATTGAGATAGTAAACCCATATCACAATCCAGGAGTTTGTGCTAGAAGCCTTACCAGTGTCTTTAGGATGTGCAGGTGGTCCTTGCCTGGGGTTATCTACACATAAAAGAGAGTTTTAGGAAGAAAAAAAAAAAAAAAGAAAAAAAAAGAAAAAAAGTTATGAGTTCAAAAGCAGACTACAATGCAGTAACTTTAAGGGACTAGGAAAGATTAACAAATACTTTTTTTTTTTTCGACTGTTCAGAAATCCCTGTTAGGTCAGTCTTACCAGCATCTCTCGGATTTGCAGGTGGACCTGGCTTGGGGTCATCTGTAGACAAATAAAGTGACCAAAGTTACTAATGTGAAGACACTAAAAGCAGAGTATATCGTGACCTTGAAAGACTATCTTCCCTACGTGATTTTCCTTTCCTTTCATTAGCTAATGCTGTATTTATTTGGTTACTTCAGGTTAAACACTGTACTTCAATGCAACTAACAGTGTTTCTGCTACATTAGCCTGTATGTCAGACCCTTGCTATAACTGAACATATACAGAAGAACTCACAACGTGTTATGCAGCACTTTAGTTTGCACATACAATTTCAAATATTCAACTTCTTTAAATTTTTCTACCAAGTATAGATTACTCAGCTGTTTCCTTTTTTAAAACTAACAGATTTTAACCAATAAAAAAGGTTGGTAACTCACTTAAAAAAAAAAGAAAAAAAATACAAAATACACATAATAGAACTATAAATATGGTCCCCACAACGACACTTCATTTACCTTGCCACAAAATAGGAGACTAAGAGGTCTTAACAATTATTGCTGTAGTGTTTGGTCACAGTCTTTGTTGTCCACATTAAATTAACACACCAGTAGTGATTTTCTAAAACTGTGTTTTCACCAACAGCTGAACCAATCTAGTGGCCCATTTCAACTGTACCCTACTTCTTCTTGATGTTGTGTGGTCTTGCCTCCTCCTAGCTCTAGAACAAGTTAGATCAGGACTCCTTAGGCTCTCTGCATATTCAAGGAAAGAGGCAGGCACCTCTAGAGCACAGTTCTGAGACACGAACTTAGGCTTGCCATCCTATAAAGGACCCTCTCTCTTCACCCACTTGAACCATCTGATTCATTCAGCCAACTGTTTCTCAATTAGCCAACTGTTTTCAAAAATGTCAGCAACTGGAAATAGACTGCTTTAAGAGAGACAAAACTTCATAGGGCTAAATCAAACAGAGCAGCAAACAGTGCTACTGTCCTATAGCTGCATGGCCCGTGTTAGGAAATCTGTCTCTACTGCAACAGGTCTAGTGATGGTACTTGAGAAGCTACTGTGCACTATCTGCCTAACTGGATGCACCTTTTACTGGCTGAGTGCAAGTTCTAATGCTGTCTACACTGCACAGCTGAAGTACATTAGAAAGAGTACCTTCCCTCATATTATTTCCAACAGATGAATGTTTCTTTGTGCTACTAAAATTACTTCCTGGAAAGGAAGAGATTAGTTCTGATTTAAAAACTACTTGCATAAGTAATAGTTTATGAAATTAGTGCCATCTAGTGAAAACATAGCAATGAAACACGTAGGACTTGCCTAAGAAATGAGTGAAATACATGCAGGCTTTGGGATCCAGATCCTTAAAAATGAAGGTAAATAAACATAACTGGACTGTAATTTTTATTTGCAGTTTGTTACCTTAATCAACTCAATGCCCTTATTACATTTAGGCAATACAGGATGGATAGACATTGCACCAAGTACCACTGAGCAGCATCCAGGAAAACATGACACTCACCAGGCTGAAGAGCATCTTCCAAGCTGAACTCATCTACAAAGAAAGAAGGTAAGTTTTAAATGTAGTGAAAAAACTGAACTAGTTTTATACCATTTTTACACAAAATGTACCTCACAATGTTTTAACCAAGAATATAATGGCATGGTCATTCAACAGTGGCCCATGGAAAAGCACCACAGTTACCAGGCATTATCTGCCAAACTACATGCCGCTTTTGGTGATCATGGTACATACCAAGGGCCAGCTCAAAACACGCCGATTGAAAGCCAACAGAAGGGATTCTCACAGTGTCTTTAAGCTTGGGAAATGACAAAGTAAATTTGTGAAAGCACTAGCAGAAGACTCCAAAATGCAGAAATCCTTTTGCTGTTAGGGAACTGCTTTCTTTTATAGAAATATCACAACTCTGTGTGCCACTAAACTGAAAAATTCAGGCTCTCAAATTAGTATGTACAACTACACTTGACTTCACAGTAAAAGGCATTACAAGCCAATTCGATCTCACCTAAATCTGATGGCGGTGACTTCTTAGTTGGAAGAGGCTTCTTTGGAGTTTCTGCCAGGGATGGTTAAAAAAAAAAAAGTTTAAATATAATTTAATACACTGTTCAGAAGATACTTGAAGGACAAATGTAAGCCTATGTCTATACAGTGAAAAACACAAGATCAAGTCTATACAGCAAGACACTTTCCCCTTAAGGGGAATCCCTGAGTGTTCCCAAAGACAAACTTCAGGTCTACATGGTCAACACTTTGACATACTCATAGATCAATTGCTCCACTGAGGTTTAAACAAACCGTATGTGGGAAAGGTGTCATGCTTGGTCATGCAGTGATACTCAGAAACCAACAAGTCAAAAGAGCAGCCACTATTTTCCCACCTACCTCCCAAAATTTGCAAGAGTGTAATAATTACCAAATGCATCTTCTAAGCTGAAGTCATCAGGATTGCCTGTAGAAGATGAAAGCAACAGTAAGAACACTTATTTCTTACTCAAAACCAACACTTATTACAGTCATAAACATGTCTTTGATCTATCTTGAGGTACGTTTTGTGCTTCCTGTGTGAAACTAGAAGAATATTTTGAGTCAGGGCTGAAGACAAACATTCTTCTCTGTTTCTCCAGACCACCATCTACGCATCTCTTGGGGAAAAAAAAAAGGAACAGCACTAAAAATTGTCTCTACAGAAAGGATGTGAAGGACCAGAACATATATTCGTACAGTCAATATAATGCACTTAATCCTTTATTCTTGCCACTGCTATTGCATGCTTTCTTAGTGCCACCCACAGCATATTCTTTCCCACCCTTCTTTTTACTGAACCACAAAATGGGCAGGGGCACAGCTCCAATTCACAAGACTCAAGTGTGAAGAAGAGCCTTGGAGCACAAAGGCCTGTATGAAAAGTTATATGATCGGGTAATGGATTACATACCTTGGCATTAAAAATTAATTTTCATGGGTTTATAAGATTTATCTTTTCCTCTAACAAAGGTTAACAGTATGAACGTGGTTAAGTTATTAGCACAGATGATCTTGACCAATCTCTTCAACTTCTGAAAAGACAGCTAAATGCAGCTGTCATCACTATGGGCTCTCCACTCCAGGTAGATTAAGTCTAATTTTCAGGTCATAGGAAAATAACATTCTTTCTTGCTGTATTAGGACAGTTGCGACAGTCCTACTTTCACTGACTGATGGAAAAAGGCATGAAAGTAGATACCAGATATTCAAGAAAAAGACATCCTACTGTACTGCTCCAGCACCAAAGAAGCTGGAAGACTTTTTCTACCTAATGAGTATCAAGACAGCCGGAGCAAAACTTAATTCCTGACAGAGCTACCTTAATTCAGAAAATACATGCATAAAGCACTGATGTGTGTGACTTTTCCACTAAGAACGTAGCTGCAGAAGAGGAATCAGAACTGGGTACTGCAAAGTCTGAAGAGATGAATAAAAATCAAATATCAAAAATCAAACCACAAGCAGAATATTCCTTCTGTTTACATGACAGGCCAAGTTAAGATAAGGACAAGTCACGAGTCTAGTACCAGGAATGACAGATGCTTATATACTTGGTGACATCTTTCATGTCAACTGAAGTCAAAACTGAAATCTCTTTTCCTTCACAGATAACTGCACTAATAATGCCTTTTTTTTTTTTCCAGAGAAGAAATGAGACAAAGATACATTTTCTTTTTTTGTTGTTGTTTTGTTTTAATATGTAAGCAGGGAATGACAATTGGAATAAAAAAATCAAAGGCAAGCTTGCAGTTTCCTGAAAACAACCTTCAAGCTAGTCTTCAGTTTGGCCAACCGAACTGCTACAGCAGAAACTGAAATCTGAAGTTTAAGCAGCGATTCCCGTACTATAACATTTGAACCGAGTACCACCTGGCTCACAGCCAAGTAGGAAGGTAGCACTGCCTGGTCAGTGATGGGCTCCTTCATGGAAAGAGAAGGAATTTATGGCTTTATTGTGGTGCAGGAGCAAAGGGCATTAAGAACCTCCTGGATAAAGTCGTTAGGTATAGATCTTGGATAGAAAGCAAGAAGATATTTTACTTGGTGTTCTGCATTCCAGGTGGAGACCATAAGCTCTTTTAGATACTTAGTTCATGAAAAACTCTTTCACAGAACGCAAAATATTTCTGGGTTGTTTATCTGAAGCCTACATTATCTAGCAATACAATCTTTAACATTTCAGAAAATGAGCAGTTGCTAAGACCCAAATTTCATTTACCTCTGAAATTGACCCTTGGTTTAGACTGAACCAAGAAAACCTCCATGTTAACAGGCAAAAAAAGGTCAAAGCACTCAAGAGAAATTTAAACAGGTATTTGCATAGTTGTTCCTCAAACTTGAATTATGGTTTGTTTGTTTTGTCAAGTACATACATCTCTCAAGCTACAGTCCTCCAAGGAGGAATGCCTAAAACAGGACCTGCTCAGGTATTTGCTAGTCTAACTCTAAAAAGGCAGGCAGAAGGATCTCTTGAAGATGCAGGTTCCTCAAAACACTCTACGAGAGTAACAACCAGAGGATAGACCACCACCATCTCTCTCAAGGTTAAAGATACATCACTAAGTCAATGAATGTTACATTACCAGGTGTGTTTCAAGAGCATTATTTCTTTTTAGGAGTGGCAGAGGGAAAAGCAAGCACATATACTCAACATTATGCTTTGGTGCAGCTGAAATTTTACCTGGAGCAGAAAAGAAGCTATTTGAAGAGTCTCCCACTGCCACCATGAACCTTAGTCCAAGAACTCTGAATGGTTCCAGCTGCAGTGGTTTCCCTCAAGAGTAGCAAACCAGTGTAAAAGAGTGTGCATTCAGTGACATTGTTATTTTAAGGGATTGTTTTCACACATCATCTTCACAAAGAAATAATTTAGGATGAGACTGCTGACTGCCAATCTCACATAAGACGTGCTTTGAGAGAGCAATAAACAAATCTGAGAGTTAATAAAAGAAAAAGATCATTCTACATTGACTGGAATTATTCAATATTCTGCAACTACCGTTCTGTTATCCAAGCATGCAGCAAGATGTCAGGGTCTTCAAATACATTACTTTATCTCAATAATGTCAGCAGAAAATGTCAAAACCTAGCTTATGAAACTCATTACAATAATCTGCACTCTGAAGTGCTGGCAGTCTCCTTTCCCAGCAATGACTGGTTGTTTCTCCACTGTTCATCACAAACCTTCATATGTCTTTAAAGCACTTCCTTTTACAACTGTACTCCCGCAGCATTTAGTATGGATGGGTCCAACTAAACTAGAACTTCAATTACTTAGACTGAAAGGAGAGGCTCAGAACCAGGGATTCAGATGGTTCCAGGGAAGAAACAATCAGAAAACAGAGATAAAGTTACAGAAACTAGAATAAAGATAGTAGCAGGATCCAAGAAGAAGAAGTCAGTAAGAATATGCTGTGCTCCCTACAGGTTTAAGGAGCGCTCAGAATAACTGAGCTTAAGAGCATTTTCTTTGTCTAAGCAAAAATAGCTGCAAATAAAGCAGATACTATATTGTGTATAAAGCACAACACAGCAGGTATTTCTAGCTCCTAGGGGCAAGAGCAGATTCAAGAATGTTTCAGATGTATCTACACTATTTTCCTTCCATGTTCGTAGCTCAAATACCAGGACCTCAAGAGACAGTTCTTCAGCAGGCTGTCCCCAGTAACCTGCATATTTGCACCAGGTGGGGGGAAAACAGCAGGTAAAACAAAAGAGCAAACAAGCTTTTGAAAAGCTGATGAGCTAGAGGGTATTCAAGAGAGCCAAGTAGCTATGCAAATAGGAGCCCTTTGCAAAGACCCATCATCACTCTCAGATACTTACTGCTACGGTATTAGATTAGTCATATTTACATTCCACTGCAGAAGCCGACATGAGCTTTGGAAACTTCCTCCATTAGTCACATGTACGGTGACACACCAAGAAAGGAGACTTGTGATGAATCACCAAAAACATAACTTTCTGACTGCTTGAATTTTGTTTTCCTAAAAATGCTGGTGCTCTCCTCCTTCCCTCCCTTTAATCCCCAGTGCCCTGTGCACCTCTACATGCTGCAGCTGTCAGTGGCTGACTAACTTACAATCATAGAAACAGAGAATATTTTGGAAGGGACCCGTAAGGATCATCAAGCCAACTCCCTGCTCCTCACAGGACTACCTAAAAATATGACTAAGAGCATCATCCAGATGCTTCCTGAACTCAAGACAGGCTTGGTGCTGTGACCACTTCCTTGGGGAGCCTGTTCCAGTGACCAACCACTCTCTCAGTGAAGAACCTTTTCCTAATGTCTGATCCGAACTTCCCCTGATGCAGCTTCATTCCATGTGCTCTTGTCCTGTCGCTGGTCACAAGAGAGAGATCAGCACCTCCCTCTCCACTGCTCCCCTCGAGGAAGCTGTAGATGGCAATGAGGTCACCCCTCAGCCTTCTCTTCTCCAACCTGAACAAACTAAGTGCTTTCAGCTGCTCCTGTTAAGTCTTGCCCTGTTGGTCACCCTCCTCTGGACACACTCTAATAGTTTCACAGAAGCATTTAGGCTGGAAAAGACCCTTAAGATCATCCATATCCAACCTCTTGATGTCCTTATATTGAGTTGCCCAAAACTACACACAGTACTTGAGGTGGTGACACACCAGTCCAGCGAGGGTGGGACAATCACCTCCCTTAACTGGCTAGCTATGCTGTGCTTGATGCACCCCAGAACACAATTGGCCCTTCTGGCTGTCAGGGTACACTGTTAACTCATGTTCAACTTGCCATCAACCCAAATTCCCAGGTCTCTTTCCACAGGGCTGCTCTTCAGCCTCTCATCCCCCAGTTTGTATGTATAACCAGGATTATTCCACCCCAGGTGCAGAATCTGGCACTTCCTCTTGTTAAATTTCATACAGTTGGTGAGTGCCCAACTTGGGCCTGTCCTACTGCCTAGACACTCATCTTCATTAAATCTGCAAAAAATCTTGAGCTCAAGGAAGCCTCTCATCTCTGTAGAGTTTACATGAGGTTTGGCAGCCCTCTCGGGGGATGAGGATGCTGGTAGCCACAGTGACACAAACTCTTGGGCAACCAGGCAAAAAACACCTTTCCCAACTTCCAGCAGGGAAACTGGATTTTATACTCCCATGTCTTGTACTCCTTCCCCTTGGGGGACTGACAACAGGAGGAGCAGAAAAACTCAACACCTAACCATAGCAGGAACTACAGAAAGCACAGGAAGGCAAACACATTGAAACTTGTTCATTAAACACACTAAATAACAGAGCAAAGCCATCATATCTCTTACAATTACATTTTAATCTTACCAGCCCTCGATTCCAATCCAGGTTTTGCCCCACCAGCATTAGTTACCTATAATAAAAGACTTTTACTGCTCAGCTCACATTCTGACAGTTATTTTCCAATACACCCAGGAGGAGCAATTTAATCACAAAAAGCCTAGGAGAAAGGTGATTTGGTTCTCTATACCTTGCTGTAAGAACTGCCTTTCTAAAGTTTTAAATGGAGAATCTGGAACATGAAAACCACCTGGTTTGGGCGGGTGGAGGGATGTACTTGAAACTGTACTCCTCCTCTCAGCCAGGGCAGAGGTTTGCAGGCAAGCTCCCTCTGCATCAGGCAACACAGATGGGATGTTTACTCCCATTGCCAAGCAGCAGTTTATAATTAGCCCTGCCTGGAGTCTCATGAAATTAAATCCCACACAGTTGGTTTCAAACCCTGTGCCTCCTATAAGCACCCACCTACCGATGCTGCTTTTCAAGTTTAGTTTCTCTGCAGAGCAAGAAAAAACAAAAAGCTTTGCATAAAGTTCTGTTCAGAAGAATGAAGCCCCTTCCTACCTAAAATAAATATGGCCCAAACACAAGTAACAACTGTAAATCAGCCAAAAAACAAAGATAATTTTTTACATCTGAGGAGTGTCTGCTTCCTGCACATCTGGAGCATTCACTAATATATCTGATGGGAATAAAGTCAGCTAAGCCTCTGCTGCAACCAATAAAAAGATTTATTTCTTCTTCAAAAAAAAAGATGCATGACTACCCTAAGAACAATATTTTTTTTTTACAGTAATCCAAAAGCTACTTCCCCAAACAGTTAATTTATTTGCACCGATCTTGAAAATACAGTACAGAAAAGTTAGGCATTTATGTGGCTTAATATTTTCCTGACCTGGCTGCTAAAAAATAGTTTTTACACTACTCTGTGATTTATTTTAATATTTGAATTACTAAGTATTCCTTCCACCCAAAGATGGCAATTTAATATCTTAAATAAACAAAGAAAAAAGCCTACAAGGTCACATTCTGACGCAAAACTATTTGCTTAAATAACTGTAGTCATGTAAGGGGTATTTTTAACAGAACATGGTAAAACAAGCCATTTACTAGAGAAGAAAACCCCACATTTTGAAGCACAGTTTGGGGAAATCTGCTTGTCTAAAAGTTTGTCATGCACTGGACAATTTCATTGCCTGTTTAAGCAGTAGAAAGTGGGAAAATGGGGCTCTAAACACTAGCTATAAACAGAGTTTTCTAGTGAGGATTTAGTGTAGGAGTAAGAGGACAGAATGAATAGCTCTAAATCAGTAGAAAGCATACAGAAGAACTGAGCCAGCCACGGAGCTAGAGAATTAACACAACAGCAACAGTCTTGGCAAATGCTGAGCTGCTTATCCAGAAACGAGAACGGGTAAAAGAGAACTACACAATAGTTACAAAGGGTCTAAGAATTCCTGAGAGTCCCTTCCATGAAGGACTGAAGATAAAAGCAAATATTTGGCATCTTAATCACAACCTGCCCAGTGACAAGTGGTATACTACAGTCTGGTTGTTTTCTTACAGTTTGTAGTTCTGCACGTCCATAACCGATGTGACCACTTTCCCTCCAAGCCATGGTTTGGACACTTGGTGATTCTCTTCTAGCTACAACCCTCGCTGGCAGACCAACATCAAATGGCAGAGACACGGGTCACAGATCTCCTCCTTAAGCCTAAAAGAGCTTCCAAAGCACTGTCAGTTACAGCAGCTTGGAAAGAGCTAAAGTATTTTCCGTGCTTCAGGGAAAGTTGTGTCGTGCAGAGAATACCTCCCCCACATATTCAAAATATTCAAGACCTGGCTGGCAACGGTCATGGACAACCTGAGGTGGATGACCCTGCTGGAGTTGGGGGTGGGACTGGAAGGTCTCCAGAGGTGTCCACCAGCCTCAGCACCCTGTGCTTCTGGGACTTGGGCCAGTTCTAGTCACTGTACTAAATTCCTTATGCTATAAAACTTATATAGGTTCTGATAAAATAAAACACTCTGTCCCGCTGCAATTCTTTTTACAGATGCGACCTGAAACACACTGCTGTGTCTCATGAAGTTTGCAAGCAGAAACCTAAGCTACATTAAGAAGGGCTGTTAGGAGTCGAACATTTAGGTGACAGAAGCATGGCACTTGCAGAAAGAAATGACAAGTTTAGGGGCACTTGGATAGGAAGTGGGAAGAAAGGAAAAGAGTTTTGCCAAAAGGGTAGGTTTTTTTCCTGAATCAAAAAGGATGGGAAAAGTTTGAAAAACGGGGTGCTTTAATAAAGATGCTGAATCCAGACGGCAACAAAGAAAAAGACATTGAAGACATTTATTTGATTTTCACTCATTTCTGCTTACCTCTAACTTCAGGAGTGCCAGACCATGCTTCAAGATGGCAAATGCCATATACTGTGCTTACTGCTATTTCACCTAAGTACTTGACCTTACCAAGCATAAATACATTATTAAAATTAGTGAGTGTTTTCTAACAAGCAAATGCTAAGTTTCCTCTCATGTAAATTCAGGGGCTAGGGCAAAATGTGACCAGCAGACATAAGCATAGTCTTTGCCTGCATTCATGCGCAGCATACCCTTGATGAAGGATGCAGATGTTTCAATAAATATTGCCTAGCCTTACATTATTTAAAGCCTGCATGTTGATACTTGCACCTGGAAGTGCTAGGCACATTGACATGTTCAGCCTTCTAGGTAACTGCTCTTGAGTTCTTGGTATTCTTCCTTGTAGTAGCCCTAAACCACAGAGGCATCACTGTGCACCAAGCATGAAGTCACCTGATGTCCGTAATGCCACCCCTGTGGCCACTGCCGCCACTGCCTTCTCTTGCTTCAGCACTGCACCTACAGAAGCCAGCCCTGTCCTTCTGCCCCTGGGGCAGGCAAGGATCACCCCCTGTCCTTCTTCCCGGGTCTCAGGTGCTGGCACAATCACCATTCCCCCAGGGAGGCTCACGGTACGGGCACAATGGGCTGAGACACCTCTGCTCTCCATCATTGCCTCTTCAGAAATCCGTGCCAGGGTTAGACCAGGAGCTCCAAAGCAGTCTTAGGGAACCCTGTTCTCAAATCTCACCAAAAACAAGTACACAGTGTGCACCTACTTAGCATTCAGTCACTTTTGAAATTCTGTCTTGGCATAAGAAATGTCAGTAGCTAATTTTTTTCTAAGCCTAAGAAACCAAAATCATTTAGGTACATTTGCTCACAGTCTACAGCTTCAAAGTTTAAGCTGCTCAACAGACAGGACTTCAGGCTTTCACAAAGCTGACAAGCCTTGCAGCTGCTACTCATGTAGCCTAAATTTCCATAACCAGGTTCATTCTTTACCACAACACTCATGTTTACTTTTGTTATGAAAGCTCCCTTCCCTAACTATTGTATCAATCACTCTTTATAGTCTGAAAGTGTATTGACTTTGTTAATATATATTAGTTCACATTATATGTTGCAATGTACTGAGGTAGTGGAATTTTACGGGAGACTTTGGTATTGTTTGTGCTTAAGTAAAAGAAACAAAAGGACAGCTTGGCCCTGTAAATAAGGACTTAATTTCTTGGGAGCTTAGAGCTGTCCATGAAGGATAAAAGATACCTCTGAACAAGCAAAGTAATGACAGCATCCAAGCCCTTTAACACCTCTTTGAAACCCTCCCAGCATCATCTGGCATCACAGATAAGTAAGTGTAGCAAAACTGACTCCAGGGACTTTCGGATCAACAGACAAGCAGCAAGAATGCTGCAGAAATATAGTTTCTTTGTAAAGTTTTACTGTGATTAGTAATCAGTAGTGCGGGCGTTAGTGATTAGTCAAATTGTGTTGTACCTGAACATTTGAAGGGTATGTAAAACCACATTTGGGGTGCCCCAGTTTGTCTGGGACACCTCACGCACATGAATCAATATTTACTGCTGTAATTCTGTATTTTGGTCCTACCCTCTCACTAGCAGACATCTAGCAACAGCTAGATGCAACAGCTTCATCAGTCTTGGCAAGAACCTTTCCATAGTTGACTGACATCTGTGAAACCTCTTGCACTATAGTGTGTATTTCAAAACAGTGGGCATATCACAAGCAGTCAAAACTACACTCTGAAAACTGTGTAGCAATGTACAAACTGATGGTACTAAGATGGACACCAGAGGAGATGGTGGGGCTGGGAAAGGGCACGCATTCAAGGCCCCTTGAACACTCAAGAACACTGATAACAACCCAAATCGCAGCCAGCACCAAAAATTAACAGTTAAATACACCAGAAAGACTATAATGGCAGTTAATCAAAGGTTTAGTCTCAAATTCAAGAAGCCTGTTTTAGCCAAACAGGTTGCAAACTCTTCAGTATCGTAGAATTTAATAAATTCATTGGTTCTCTTGAACGTAACTACAACTGGCATCAAGTAAACTAATGCTATTTTATTGCCAGAAGTTCACCTATACTCCTATTCAGATAACAACATTCTAAACTCTCTTTGCACTGAAAACCTCTACGTGCCTCTGTACAGTTCAGTACCCTGCTCAGCCTTGTGAGAAGAAAGGGAAAAGCATTCTCAGGGAAACTCTGTGATTTCTTCAGCCATGACTTCACGAGTTGTGCACCTTTTCTGCTCAATACGCAGTAAAACACTTCACACAGCAATAAAAATGTGTAAACTGATAGACTGGAGGCTTCCTTCCCCACCAAACGGTCAGGAATCACCAGCATTTTGTTTTCTCTGCATCCTTACTTGCTCATATTCTGCACCTTCTGGTAGTTTCTTGGATTGGGACGGGGAGGGACAGAAGGAAGAGCTGTCAGTCTCGGAGGGGGCTTGGAGGAATAGGGAAGTGCAGCAGTGAGGCTCAGTGGCAGAAAGGTTAGGGAGGTCTACACTCAATGAAAGACAGAAAAATTTTAGCACAAGGAAGAAGGAAGCATTAAAAGAAACTAAGATTTGTGATCTTGCAGCCAGTGAAGTAAAAGCTCCAAAACCTCTTAGTGGTAAATAATCCCCACTCTGATCAAGGAGAAATAATTTAAATTATAACTTATGATGAACAAGCAAATGGAATTTGGCCTTCCATTTAGAAAGTCCTTCTTTAAAATAAAATTTATCTGAGATATACACCTGCAACGTGCACAGAGCTAAGTCAAGAATACTCTTATTTTTACAGCAGTACACTGAAATGATGCCTCATAGTAAGCAGGGCTGTTTTATGTCTGCTGCTTGTAAACTGACAATTTCATTTCACAGCCCGTTTCTTTTACCTTCCTCACCAGAAGTCTTACCAGTTCAAAACAATTTGTATACTAACAGCAAAACTAAAACAAAATCTGTAATCTAGTCAGAAACACTAACTGACCAGTAAAATTGACTTGGCTTTTCTAGACTCTTTCTCGTTGTGGCTTGTTCAGCAATGGCTAAAAAGATTTTTCAGTCTCCTCAATCTGCATATGCAAAATAGCTACCACAGCTTTTGCTAAAAGAAAGAAGAGGAAGGCTTTAGGTTTTACAATGAGGGTTTCCTGTGGGGAAGGTGGGGATAGAGGAAACCAGACCCAGCACAGTGGTTTGCAATGATTCAACTCATATTTTAATCCATTACTGTCAAAGTGAATCAGTTCTGGCACTAGTCAACTCATTTTATAACAAAACTTATTGTTCTGCTCAACCTTCAGACGTTGATATGTTTCATTAGCACCAGTGACATTTTTCTTCCTGCAGGTGTTCACTATTAAGGGATCAATTGAGGCAGAGTTGCATTAAGTGACAACTCAGTGAGCCAGGATTTTGCAGCTTGTGCTCCATTGCACTGCACCACCATTGGTTTGGAGACATGCAGACTTAGCTCCAGCCACAGGACATGTGATGTGACAGCAGCCTGTTTCTCTGAGCAACAAGGAACACTGACTCATTTTTTCTACTTGAACTAACTTTGTATCATGTTACTATCTATCACTATCTAAAAAAATATTTCTGTAGGACAGCCACACACACAGAGATACTGCATGCACCCAGGTCAATGTGACTAGTTTTAGTTGCCCAAACCAGACAGATAAAAAACTAAATAGGTTAGTTAGAATCCAACTAAGTGGCAGCCACAGATATATGACAAGCCAGAAATGTGGCACAAGTTTTGTCAGATAAGCGTTTATTTTTTGTTTCTCTTTTTTTTTTTTTTGTTTTACTTCCCATCCTTCATTATTTTACTTGAGGATTAAGATAAATCTTGCCTTTTGTACCATGGCTACATTCTTAGTCGTTCCAATGTGTTCATGTGCGCAGCAAAACACCTGGAAGGCGTTCACAGTGAAACCTTAAGCATTTCTAGTTCAAGTGCATCTTGCGAAAGTACTTCTATTCTGCTATAATGAGACAAAAGCTTTTATCAAGAATTCTCCATGTCCATTCTAAGAAATAGTTTAATCATCTCCATTCTGTTTCTGTATCACCTTCTAATGTAAGCTGGATTTTCTATTCCAGTGTTATCACTTACAAGTGGTGGTAAAATGTAAGTCTAAACACTCTGACTCAATTTTTTTTCCAGATAGAAAAGGTTCAGAGTGTAGTATTTTTGCAGCAGTAACAAAAACAGCAATACTACCAATGTTGCCAAGCATAACCAGACTCGCAGAACAGGGTGTCCTGGAAATACCAGAATTTAACAAATGTTTCACTTTATTTTTCCTTCAAAATATTGGACTTCTTCATAAACAGAAAAGATCCAAGCAATATTTTCTGTGGTTAAGCAAAAGAGCATACAAAGAGAGCTTTACAATTAAATCTGATTTTTACCAATGAAACTGATGGGTTGCTTAATTGAAAAGAACTACTTCATAAAAAGATTAACGTGTATGCTGAGTCATAACATTTACCTGATGAAAGAAAAACTGCTATCCTAAAAAGAAAGTGTGATTTTTACCATGACTAAAATGCTTTGGCTCAAACTGAAATCAGCTGTGCAGATACTTTGCACACATCAAGAAATTAATACCATTTCTTGTGAAAAGTCTTAATGAAACAAGAGATCCAACAGGAGTTTTTCAGGAGTCAAGCTATGAAGAAAGTAGAGTGGAATTAACATCTGCAGTTAATTAACAGTTACCTCAGTTAATAGGTTTTTCTTTTACAAGTAGTTAAAGGTGCCTTTTCTTAGATGCTTAGAGTATGTGGACTCTTCACAGGTGACTGAAATTTGTGTAAAGGAAACCAGCTGCGTCTGTTATACAGCCAATGATGTTGTGTGATAAGACTTGAATTAAAAAGTAAATGTTTTCTTTTAAAATTACTCTCTTCCCAAAATGTGTTAGAACGATTCTTGCATTTGACATGTCAATTACGTATTTTAAAGGAACTGTTCTGTATTTAGAAAAACTGTTCCATATTTAGAAAAACTATTGTAAACAGGTATTACACCGTGAAGAACTAAGTTCTTGGACTTCCACAGGAATTTGCCTTATGACTTTTTGGAATTCTTCAAATAAAATCTCCTGGATCCTTCTGAGCTCCCCAGTCACATCAAATGCAGAGACCAGGCCAATTTAAAAGGAGTTTGTGATGTGTATCACTGCACTAACTTTTATTTTCAACATGTGAATAATATGCTTTCCTGCAGGAAGCAAGGAAGTATTTCCCAGACAAGAATTTGCAAGCATATAGAGAAAGCAAGACTTTTTTTTTTTTTCCAAATGAAAAAGCAAACTAAAACTATTTTTTTTATTATACAAAGCAACCTTCCAAACGCAAGCTTTTGCAGTATTGATCCCAAGTCTGCAGAAAAGCTGAATTGGCACTGTTGTTGCCACTATGTGCCTTCACAAGGTGTCACAGAGACCTCCTGCAGCAGCTGGTAAAATACAGATAGACAGGCAAAGGGCAAGATACACAACCTGGAACACTGTTTCTCTTTATTGGGAATAACTTGCAGGGTCTTGGTAGGAGGGGCTGATAACATGGTGAGACCCCCATTGCCCAAGGAATGACCTACGCTGTACCATGCTGGAGGGAGCATGCCACAGGATTAACAGCAATGCCAGGGATCATACCAAGATTGAGGCAGTATCATAGATCTTGGGGAAAAATGTCTGGAAATTCTGCATGCCTCTGTCCTAGATGCTGGGACTTATGGATGCTCCTGAATGGAAAAGGAGAGGGTATGACCAAGTTGAACAGAAGGCCCTTTGGAGATGCAGTATTGCCAGCTGGGGGGTTGTGAGCACGGGGCAGAGTCGGAGCTTGGTTCAACCACTGCCTTCTCCTGCCCCAGCCTGCAGACTACATACTGTTCTGAGAGCCCATCTGAATTCACTGCACAGGGAGGGGGGACCTGCTGCTGGCCTGCCAGCAGGTGCAGATAACCAAATGTATTGGGCTGTCTGGGTAAGGTGGCCAGGCACCACTTGGTCTCATCTCCTTCATGCCCTGATGGATACTGGTGCTTAGTGCACCTTATTTCCCTTGTGTAGCAGTGATGAATTAGCAGTCATTCACAGAGCAAGTGGAGAAGACACATCCCTACCTCTAGTGGAAGTGAGGCTCAGCTTGAACAGACAAGACTAGTAGCCCCTACCTGTTGCCACTGCCCCTACTGCCCCTGCCCTCCCTGGGCTTGACTTTCTTGACAGCTCTAGATGGACAGATGAGACAGGAGGGCACTGATCTTCTGGTACAGGCAGTGTGCTTTGTACAGGAGGGAACCAGCTACAAGACTCTACTAACCCCAGCAATGTTGCATGCACTCAGATAGACCCAGTGGTTCTTCCTTTAGCAAGCCAAAAATTTTGACGAAAGAGGTATTGAACTGATTAAGGGGCTGCTGGTGAGATTTAAAAAGGAATTAGTAAGTGACTCCTGGAAAAACAAGAGGAGGGGAGTTCTCAAACATTTACCTTACAATAGTCCTGTTTGGCCTGTCCAGAAGCATGGGGAATGGCAGTCAACAACAGAGGTCAGAGCTTTGAATGACATAGCTGCTGCATTAGCAGCTGTAGTTCCAGGCATGCTGCAGCTCTTACGTGAGCCAGACGCCAAAGAATACACCTAGTATGCTACAACTGATGTTGCAAACGCTTTATTTTCAGTCCTTCTGGCTAAAGAAGCAAGACATCAATTGCCTTCACCTGCAATGGTGTGCAATACATCTGGAACTGGCTGTTCTAAGAGGTGGAAACACAGCCATACCATCTGCTATAGCACCATCCACAGGACATTAAAGCAACATACCCCTAAAGAATTTTTCCATTGCATTGATGATGTACTGATTAGAGGAAAAACTCTCAAAGAACTAATAGGAAACAGGTAATCTTTATCTTTCCCAACTTGAACTGATTGTGGCTGACAAATCAACAATATGAGGAAGACTGAACTCTCCGGCTATAAAACACCCCAGCCTATGATGAGCTATATGCTTAAAATAACCAATGGAGTTTGTTTACTGATGGATCCTGTAAAATCACAGAAGTAAACGAGGCTCCAAGCAGCCTGGAGCCCCTCCATGAAGCAGGCTGCCACCTGCAAAGCGATGAGAGGCTGCCATCCGTTTGCAGAAGTAATTGGCCTTTGGAGTTGCCTTGGAACATGCTCAGGAGCATCAGTGGTCCTGAGTATACGTATAGACAGACTCCTGCGTGATCACTGATACGGTGCAGAAACAGCTCAAAAATTGAAATCATGATAACTGACAGCAGTGAGCAAAAACAGTTTCAGCAGCAGAAAAATGGGAAGTAATAAAACAGCTACTGGGAGAAACATCAACTTGAACATAGGGTGTTAATGTGCGTATCTAAAATTCAAAGGCAATTTTAGAACCATAAGAACCAGGCTGACCAGTTAGCTCAACTTGCCAGTACAGATTTAGGGTGTGAGCACAAAGGAAAGCTATTTTTAGACAGGTGGGTCCACAAAACTGCTGCTCATGTACCGGGGCAGAAAATGCAGCTTAGACTTGGCTCAGGAAGCCACAGCGTAAGCAACTAGGCAGTGTGAGATCTGCAGAATAATATGACACGCATGGAAAGTATGAATGATGAACTAGTATGTGCAATGGGAGAATGGGATGTTTGGAGAAGCCTGACAATAGATCAGCCCCTTTCTCTTAGCAACACTGGCAGGTGCTGCACCCTCACAGTGGCAAAACCAGCAATGGGTTGCTAGAAGCTTTTCTACTCGTAAAGAAAATGCAGGCAGCACTCTAGATGGTACAAACGTATTTGTTGGCACGATGGAATGCAGCCTTGGCTAGATTCAGATAGCAGTAGTCATTTCAAAACCACAGCTGTCCAAGAATGAGGGGAAGATTGTGGAGCAGAGCGGGTGTATCATATTCCCTCTAATCCCCAGGCGTATGGAAAGGTGGAATGGTACAATGGCTTATTCGAAACTGCATTCCAGGGAAAGGGAATCTCACCTCTATGAAGCTGGGGGAAAACTAGCTAACATAAAAGTAGGAACCTGTCATAGCAGCCCTGCAGAAAACCATATACCCCAAGTTCAGCTGGGTGACAAAGTACCAGCTAGCCCTGGAGACATCAGAGTTGAGACACAAGTTTGTGTCTATCCTCCTACAGCAGCTGAAATCCCTAAGGAAGGAGTCCTTATCAACTGAGGACCAGTAATGACCTACTATATGGCCTTTGGAAAGGTGATAACGAAATTAAATATCTACTGTTACATATGATAAATAATCTTATTTTACTTCATAAACCATGCCATGTGTTTTAGAAACATAAGACATATGTCTTTGCAGACAAGATATATGTCCAAACAGTTCCTAGGTACACGTTGCTCAAAAATGTACAAGGCATGAGCTGGGCAGGGTTTCATTAGCAGAGGCCTGGAGGGTGCCCCACCCGGGAAGAGGCCACGAACTGCCCTGTGCCGCTTCCAGTCATGTCTGGCTGGCACTGACACCGACGGTGCGTGCCAAACCTCCAACTGGTCAGAGAAGCACAGGGTATTCCTGCTTGAACACACGCAAGAAAGAGCATCAGCCTGCAGGAATAGGAGACACGCGAGTAGACGGTCCAAGAGACTCGTAAAAGGAGAGACTGCAGAGGGGACACATGGCTGGAGATGTGTTCTGGGCAAGAGATGTTTCACACCAAGAGGGTACATCCCTGAAGGACTGCAGCTGTGAGCCATCCACACCAGGGCAGGGACAGCCCAGAGGGGCCATAAGCAATCCTCACTAGGGCAGGGACACTGAGAAGCAAAGAAGAGCAGATGAAAATCAGCAGGGAGCAAGGAGGAGCAGCAGAAAGAAGCCCTTAGGCACATGACCTCCCTGTTCTGCCCATCAACTCACAAAGCAGCAAGGGATGGGCTGAGCGTAACCTGCAGCAAAAACCAGGGAAGCCAAGATGGAGTGGGTAGGGGTGTTTGGCTTAAGCTGAAAGTAGGGAAGGGGAAGGACCTCGGGGGTTGGATTGATCGTTTTCTTTCTCTCACTTCCCAAATCCATGATTAGAAGTTTGTGTCAACAGCCAGTAAGCTAATTTAAATAAAAGTTGCCTGAGTTGAGACTGTTTTGCTCACAACATTCTCTCAAAACACTTTTATTAGACTCCAAAGAGTAGGTTCTCGTGCCAGAGGACGGAAAAGCAGTTTGGCTAAAAGAAAGAGGCTTGCCCCTGGCAAGATGATCTTAACTGATGAAGATTACTATTATTACGGCATTTCACTAACACAGCTGTCACCTGATGAAATACAAGTTGATTGCAGTGAGAGGTTCAAGACAGCAAGAGCCCTTTCTCAAGCACAGGGGACCCCATCACATGCACCAGAATAACATCAGGAAAACATTGAA
This sequence comes from Pterocles gutturalis, assembly GCF_000699245.1. Lineage (NCBI taxonomy): Eukaryota > Metazoa > Chordata > Aves > Pterocliformes > Pteroclidae > Pterocles > Pterocles gutturalis. The sequence continues at coordinate 3,247 of NW_010130507.1, read as the reverse complement.
AATGGTCTTGGCTGGATGGCAGCAGGCTGAGTCACGCTTAACTCTTGCCAAGTTAAATCACTGTAACTATGGAAAGCTTAAGGATTGTTGCAGTGGTGTCATTTTGATGTAGCAGTGCAGTGGCCATTTTATATAAATAACAACACATTAAAAACCCTCTCACCCATTTTAAATTAGAGAAAACAGAAAGATGGAGAAACATGTGCTGCACTTTTCCAGCTTGTGCTGCCATGTATGCACACTAGCACTGCTACTGAAATTGTTCAACTGAAAGTTGGGGGGGGGGG
>NW_010130507.1:0-2929 GCF_000699245.1 Pterocles gutturalis | reverse complement strand
ATGGGGGGGGGGGGGGGGTTTCGTTTGTTTAAATCATATTTAAAAAGGCAAACAACTCCAGAGCCCAGTCTCCAGCAGTCTCTGTGCCAACCCCTGCCCCAACTGAAAGCTCCATCTACTGGATTACAGACAGACTCATTTCACCCTCTTTCATCCAACTAGTCATGTTTCTCAACACTGACTTGCCTCAACAAGAACTCAGGGGCACAAGTGTTTCCTTCTCTTTGCTCATAACCCTGTAATTACGGCAGTCTTATGAAGAAGGGATCTCCATCTGTACTTCACCTTAGGCTACTGATCTTACAACATAGATACCTCAGCCTCCAGCGTGTAGTTTGCTCACCTCCTGGTGTTCACTACCACAACTGTGTCTTGGGGCAACTGTGCTTCAACCAACGAGCTCTACTCAATTCTTGCAAAGATACTTAAAACATACACTCTGGAGTCCAAGCTTGGCAATAAGCAGGCAGATTTTTATGCTTTGATCTTTCTCCAGTAGATAGGAGAAACTTTTGAGCCATATGCCTGTGTGCAGTTTTCTGCCCCTCATCGTATATGGATTTTTTGTTTAATTCTCCTGCTGCGCTGTGCTCTTCATATAAATTGTACAAATTATCTGTTTTCCAATACATTTTTTTTTTGTTGTATTTTGAAAAACAGATGCCTAAAATTAGGCACTGGGCTAACCTGGTGGTTTTGCAGGTGTCAGATGGCTGAGCCGGTGTCACACCTCGTGGCCAGCCAAAGCAGGAAGCCTCCTGCCCTCTCCTCCCCTGCCCGCATCTCATTTCCACTCTCCGATGCGCTGCCCTGCCACTCCCTTGTGCTGGCTCTGACACCCATCAAACACTAGGCAGAGCAAAGTCAATGCACCAGATGAGTCATTTGCTGACTTTTCAAGCTGAATCACCTCGTAGAGGCCCCAGTGGGCACCAGACCAAACACTGGAGAAGTGGGAAGATCCCACTCCTCAGCAGGGGCAAGCTGTTAGACTGCCTGTAGAAACTGATGATAGAAAAACTAGATCCAGCCCCAATAATATCTAAATCCCAGCTTTGCCTGACTTGCAGAGCTCATATCTGACAAATGAGACAACACCTGAATAGCAGTTTTGAGGTTAAAACTGCAAGCTCTTTTCCTAAGCAAGCTCAAGTAATGAAGTTCACCCTTGCTTAATAATACATTCAAATCCTCATGATATGTTGAACATTGCTTTAACACTAACAGCTTTCACATGCCTAAAATGGATGATCCCATATGAAGTTCTCTGTCCTGAGGCACAGACTGGTCCGCTTGAATTGCGAAAGGAACCAGTCCCAGTAAAATCAGTCACCTCCAAACTGTCCCACAACAGCTGAACTGCTTCTAAGGTAAGATCCTTAACTTTCTACAGCAGTTCAGCAAGTTCAGACTACAGATAGCCTACCAAGAGTGAAATTAAAATTTTCAAAAGTATGCAGTTGAAGTTTTGCCTTTGTTTTAATTTAAGAGCACAGCACCACGAATCTGAAATTCCCCTGGAGGGCTCCACCCTCCCCAGGCTGACATTCTCAACAGTTCTTGAATTCTCATGCATTTAAAAAGTGTCCAAACTAATTATAACCTACCTACTTGGTTCACATTATTGGCATTAACCAGTACCCAGATAAATTAACCAGTTTTCTAAGAGCAACCTGTTAAAAATGTAGCATCACTTTCCTCAGAATTCAAAACAAAATCCCCGAAGGCAGTTTTTGTGCACCTTCCCTCCGGTCAAGGAGAAACCAGACAGACTCTCTTCAACTCTTAAGCTTCTTGGAAGAAAGCTTAGAAAGACTATTCTTATGTGACTATTCTTCCACATCTGAAGAGTACCACACCAAAGATCTTGCTGTCCACGACCGTGAGGGCTGCTTGCAGAGCTAGAGGAGCAAGTTTTCCACAGAAGGAGTAAGATGATATCTAAATATCAGCAGCCTGAATATCTGTCAGGTTTAAAGGCAATTACTGTAAAATTGTAGTATTTTGCCAAGAGCTCAGATTTGCTAACCTAGCAGTTAAGACCACAATAAGGCTACAGCAGAAAAAAATGAATTCAAACAGGCATGACACCAAACTGCTTATCTGGCATCCTGCACGCAGTACCTACAGCTTCCAGCCAAAGCTAGGAACACATATTTTTCCTTCTCTCTTACAGTGAAGAGACAAATACTTAAGTTTTGAAGTGTTCCTTTCACAAAACACCTGAAAGAAAGTAATTATGCACAGCTCCGAGTATGCTTTTTTAATATAGTAAAAAAATAACCAACCCAACTTTCTTAGAAATAAGTCATATGAACAGGAAATTACAGTTTGCACTGCATATTCCAGTTTAGGAATCTAGTTCCTGAGAAGAAGCTTGGCATTGGGAACTTTGCTGCTCTTCTCCCCCGCCCCGCCCGACTTGTTTCCTTATACCAAATACCAACGTGCTATTCCATGCACACCGTTTTGATCAGCGTTCAAGAAAATCGTCCCTGACCCACACTGGAGCCGTGAGAAGCTTCTCAGAAAATACACAGGTGTTTTTTACCCTGCATTTTTTCATTTTTTTTTTTTTTTTTTTAATAAAATGCTATAGTGTAACAGCAGACTTTCTGGTGAGTAACGCCCTGGAATTCCCGTAACCCCTCTTTCTTTCCTAAAATGGAAGCCGAGCTCCAGCAGAGCTCCCCGCCGCCCCAAAACCCCCTCTGAGCCTCCTTCAAGGACCCCCCTGCACCCAAAGGCCCTACCGGGGCGAGTACCACCTATTCACCGAAAAGATTAAAAACAGGACAGGGTTTTCATTGCGGGAGGCGGGAAGAAAGCTCAGGAAAGTTAAAAGTTAAAAAAATAATAACTATAAAAGAAGTAGTTAAAAGACAAAAAACCCCACAAAAACAGCCCCAAAAAAAGAGCTGGAGGGAGG
>NW_010130506.1:36263-37567 GCF_000699245.1 Pterocles gutturalis | reverse complement strand
AGTGCCTCGAACTCCCCAGGGAGACCCGAGCCGAACCGCGATCCTCCAGCTCCCAACCCACCAGCAAAAGCTCCGCTGGTGCAGCCCCGCTGCGGGTGTGTGAGCCGGTGGGGTCCAGCCCCTCTCCCACCCCGGAGCCATTTCTGACGAGATGACCCAAAGGGACAACAGGACGTGCCCATGGTGGCACTAAAACCTGCCAGGAGCAGCACCCGCGGGGACATGTCCCAGCCTGGAGCCGGGCTCAGCCCCACGTCATGCTGAACAGACCCCCGAGCCGGCAGCAAAGCTCCAGCCTGGCTGGACCCTTCCTGCTACCGATGAACCCCCTCCGGGGCTCCCATCTCCCGCAGGAGGCCCTGGGCCATGCTCCGTGTCCTGCAGTGACACTGCACCACTCGCTGTGTCCCCTTCTTCGCTGTCACCCTCGCTGGCTCAAGGCTAAAAGGAATTTAACGGGGAAAAGACAACGGCCCAGCCTCGAGCTGCCCGGAGATGATCCGGCCTCTCTAGGTCCGGAACAACTCACGTAGGAGGGTGGGAGGTGGGTACAAGGATGGGGAAGAGGTTTTCTGTCAATTTGTTGGATCCAATTAGCCCACAATAATTGCAAAGCTCAGCAGGAGCGCAGCACGGGGCCAGGACCACTCCTCACCACGATGCCTTGCACCGACACGCAGTAGAGCCCGGCTGTAGCTCAGGGCTCCCGAGGTCCCCCGCCTCGTGCCCTGGGTTTGGCACGTGGTTTCAGCAGCCGGGTGGCCACGGGGAGTTGTACCCGCTGGGCTCGCAGCTGGAGACAGGCTGGAGCCACGTGGCTCCGATCCGCTCCCCGTCCGGGCAGCGGGAGCATGGATCAAGTTTGCAGCTCGAGCTTGTTTCTGGATTTTTTTCACCTTTCGACGTTTGCGGTGGGTGAAGGTGAGGAGCCTGGGGCTGACGGCATGGATCCCCCTGCACCTTGGCTTGTTCGGAAGGGCACTGGGAGCACTGGTGGCGAACGGTGCTGGTCTGAAGAGCACAGCCCCTCACGGAGAGGGACGCGGCTGGGACACGGCCACAGAAGCGCTGCAGAGCCCTCAGCCCATGGATCCGGCACGGAGAGGGCTACTGCCGCTCTGTCTTGACGTGGTCCCCAATCATCCTGCGGTGATAGGTGGCCAGGAAGATGTCATTGTCTCGGGGACAGTCGTAGTGGCAGGAGCACATCTTGATGAACATCATCTTCCGCTGGAAGAAGTCGCCCTCGGGGCAGCAGAACTCCACCTCCGCGGTGGTGGTGATGGACGGGGTGCAGCAGCGAC
>NW_010130506.1:28401-36232 GCF_000699245.1 Pterocles gutturalis | reverse complement strand
GGTTGCGTCGCCGACCCCCCGTGCAGCTGCCGCAGAACTTGGGCCGGTAGGAACGGGTGCTGGTGCAGCCCGAAAATTCAAAGCGGAGGCTCTGGCGTGGCTTTGGGGTCCGCACACACTTCTTCCCTTTCTGGGGAGAGAGCAGATGGGTGAACAAAGACACGACAAGCAGATGAAGGGTCCCCCCCAGCCTGTGCTCCATCTCCATCGCGGGGCAATGGGACTCAGAAAACGTGGGAGCACGGAGCAAACCCCGTGAGACGGGCTCACGCATGACAAGTGCCTAACCAGGCTGGTGCTGGCATGTCTGCAAGGTCTCCGGGGAGACCTTCCAGCACCTTCCAGTGCTGAAAGGGGGCTACAGGAGAGCTGGGGGGGCTCTGGGTCAGGGGGTGCAGGGACAGGACGAGGGGGAACGGTTTGAAGCTGCAAGAGGGGAGATGGAGATGAGATGTGAGGAAGAAATGTTTTCCTGTGCGGGGGGTGAGGCAGTGGCCCAGGGTGCCCAGAGAAGCTGTGGATGCCCCATCCCTGGAGGGGTTCAAGGCCAGGCTGGATGAGGCTTTGGGCAACCTGGGCTAGTGGGAGGTGTCCCTGCCCATGGTAGGGGGTGGCACTGGGTGGGCTTTAAGGTCCCTTCTGACCCAAACCATTCTGGGATTCTGTGATTCTATGTCACGGTTCTGTGTCCAGTACCTTGGTTTTCTCCACGGGGAAGTCGCAGGGCCGGACCATGCAGAGCCGGGTCTCCTTCTCCAGGCGGCACTGGGGGTTGTCATTGGTCACTCGGGCAGAGATGCCCATCCCGCAGCTCTTGGAGCACGCGCTCCACTCCGTGGTCTGCACCAAGCAGTTCTCCTGCAGGTTATTCACCTCCGGCTTCTGCGCTGGATCCTCCCTGAAAACTGAGCCACACGGAAGAGACACAAAGCAACGTTCACAAAGCGTGGCAACTCCAAGGCTGCTCCCAACTTGGTCTAACACTGGAACAGGTTGCCCAGAGGAGCTGTGGATGCCCCATCCCTGGAAGGGTTCAAGGCCAGGCTGGATGAGGCTTTGGGCAACCTGGGCTAGTGGGAGGTGTCCCTGCCCATGGCAGGGGGTGGCACTGGATGGGCTTTAAGGTCCCTTCCAACCCAAACCATTCTGGGATTCTATGATTCTATGATTGTAACTCTTCAGGAATAGCAGCAAAGGTCTGATCCACCCCAGGAGCTACTCAGCCTCTTGGCAGAAGGAGAAGGCAGGCAAGCGTGTGGCTATTTTCCCAGCTCCAGCCCGTTCTGCCGTGATATCAGAGGGTGTGGGAGCCCCCCTACAGTGTCACTACGGTCTTACCAGCTCTGGAGTTCAACACTCGCTGCCCACACCACGGTGCACAAAGTGAACATCCACCACCAGTTCCAAACCAGTTGTGACTTTGAGCCCCAGTCCCAAGGCAGTTTGGATCCACCCCTACCCCCAGCAAAGAGCCAGGGGACGTCCCCCCATCACGCCGTCCCCTCCCCCGCCATAGCGCTTTCGAAGCGGTTTTCCTCGCTGCCCTCCTCGCAGATCCACTCTTCGCAGCATTTATTGCGAAACTTCACCCTCCGGGGGTTGGGGCAGTCGGGGGACGGCAGCCGCAGGTCGTCGGAGCAGAGCGGGATGCAGCCGATGGCCCCGTCCATGCAGATGCACTGCAGCTTGCAGGTGGGCTGGAAGCTCTCCCCGTTGTGGTAGATCTTGCCCAGGAGGTCACAAGTCGCACCTTCATGAGCTGTGGGAAGAGGAGGAGAAGAAGCTGAGCAGATGTTTGGCAGCACGGGGGGGTCACAGGGGTCCTGACAAGGGACAAGTGACCACGAGCTCTGTCCCTGCTCTGCCACCCCAGTGCAGGATGGAGCAGAAGTTGGTGCATTTAATATTTGTCTCCCTGGACCCAAGACTGTTCCCAACATCAATTTTTGGAAGTTGGCTGCAGCTGTGCCAGACCTCCCAAGGTTCTCGAGAAAAATCTCTTCTCCACTTGGATGAGCTCCTAAGTGGGACGTTGTCTTCACAGCTTGTAAACAGCCTGTTCGGCACTCCGAGATCTTCCTGGCCAGCTCAGCGCGCCCCAGTCTGCGGCGTTGTGCAAGATGCATTCCTGACACGACACGTGAGCCAGCAGCTTTGCTCCTCGTTACTCCTGGGAGAGCAAAAGGCAACGTCTTCCCAAGAGCAGATGGCTCCCCACGTGTCTAAAGGTACCTACAAAGGGAAATAACACTTTGGAGTTTTGACCTTTTTGGCTCCTCTGTGATGTACGAATCCCTTCTTCCTTCCAGCCATGACTTTTTCTCTTTCTCTCTGTTCTGATCTCCAGATCTCTCATCTCCAGCCCTCCTACGAGTCTTTCACTCCTTCCCGATAAAACTTCAATGAGCGAAAAAGGAAACGCGACAACATCTGACACCTCGGAGCAATCGGCAGTCTGCGGGCACGGGTGATGCTCACAAGTTCTTACGTCTGTATTAGCCAAAATTTTTCCAGTGGAACTTTTCCATCAGAAAACTCGTGTTTGATTAAGACTTTTGCCGGCACAGATCAGTGTCAGGAATGTTTTCAATGAGAAACAATTGAAGTATTTCGGTTTGATATCAAAGATTTCCTTTTTGCTCTGACAATAGCTCAACCAAAGTGCTTGTTGGACGGTGTCCACCGGGGGAAGCATTTTCTTGGGTAATTATTTTAGATACTATAAAGATCAAGATGAAACATTTTGATATAATGGAAGTGGAAAGTTTTGACACAGCCAAACGAGTATTCTAAATAACTCATGGAAAGTTTTGAGATTTTTTTTTTTAATTTTTTTTTTTCAGCCTGAAATGAAATGTTGAAATCTCTGAGTTGTTCACAGGACAGAAATCCTGTTTTTGGAAAGTTCTCATCAGCTGCTGTTTTTTGCAATCCTGACCCTTAAAAAACCAAAAAAAACCCCATGCAAACCTCTCCTGGGAAGTTACCAAAATGACGGATTCTTGGCTGCTTACAGAGGCTTACCAGGAAACCTGATCTATTTTCCCTTTAGTTCTGCTCGCCCGTGGAACATTGTCTCAGACACAAAGTGTTTGGACCAAACAAGCAGCGAGAGCCTCTTTCCAGCCCACCTCGTCCTTGAGGGGACACAAATCCTTCCGGGCTGCTAATGCCGTGTTCCTAACCAGAGCTGGATCTCAACTTGCAACTCTCGGTGCCACTGGTATAAAAACACTCCTGTGCTCCTACTCAGAAGTTTCGAAATCCTCACTTTTTCCATGGCAGTGGAAGCCATCCACTTTCCCTCCACATGGCCATTCATGTTTATTTTTAAACCCTCTTTCACTGTTTTTCAGCCCGACAAACGGATCGTGCCGTTCCCTCGGCAGCTCCTCCCCACCCCAGGAACGGCAGAGCACTCTGGGGTTTTATTGTGTTTTCAAAACTCAAATCGTTTTGTCATGGCCTTTGTTACCCCACCGTGACCTCACCTTCCCATTGACCTGATCCAATTCAAGCACCAAAACAGACCATGCCAGCGGACTGAGAGGGCTCTTTATTTACCAGCTGCGCTTGGCACCGCCGCCACCTCCCGCCTCCAAACGCCAGCTCCAGCCGAGGAGACTTTTGCCCTTTTCTGCAGGGAGCATGGCAGAGCTCGAGCGAGCCGCTCTGGTTGCTGCAGCTCTGCCACCTCTCCAGGCCACCCACCACCCTTGGGCTCTCCAACTACAGAGTTCCTACGGGATGGTCTCCACCTTTCTGATCCTCCAGGGTCTCTGCAGGACAGGATGAATTCCTCTGCAATATGTGCAGTGCTACGTACTGTGACAACATTAAAAAAATTAAAGAGGAATTTTCACACTGATGGTTCCCTTCCCATCTCTTCTGATACAACCTTCAGGCTGGTTCCCAACCTAGAAGCTTTTCCCACCATAATTGAACACCTCTCTGCTCCTTTCTTCTCACATCTGCTTTATCTGGAGACCTGGAAGTTCTCTCTTCTCCATTCACAAACACTGATCTTTCCTTTCATTCCATTCATCACCTTCAGCTTCCTTCACTGCCTCCAAAATCCCCCATCATCCAAGAGATCAGTGTAGACATCACAAAAATATCACCCAAGGACATTATGGCCCAAATCACAGAATCCCAGGGTGGTTTGGGTTGGAAGGGACCTTAAAGCCCATCCAGTGCCACCCCCTGCCACGGGCAGGGACACCTCCCACTAGCCCAGGTTGCCCAAAGCCTCATCCAGCCTGGCCTTGAACCCCTCCAGGGATGGGGCATCCACAGCTTCTCTGGGCAACCTGGGCCACTGCGTCACCCCCCGCACAGGAAAACATTTCTTCCTCACATCTAGCCTAAATCTGCCCTCTTCCAATTTAAATCCATTACTCCTCGTCCTGTTGCTAAACGCAATCCTTGGTTCAATTGAGGGACATATCCTGGTCTATGCTCATCCGGAATTTTTGCCGTTAAAATCTGAATTCCTCATTTAAAGAAGGACAGCCGTGGTCTTCAGGTCTGACTTCCTACACACAGGGATCTGGGACGCTCACTCCAAAATCTTTGTCTCAAACCCAGGCGCCACGGTGAACATGAAGCACTTTCTTCAGGACGATGCCCAGTCTTCATGTGAAGCCTTCGAGGCAGAGACTCCTCCACACTCCTGAGGGAATTGTTCCAGGGATTTTGCCACCTTTACAGACACCTCGTTTCCAGTCTGAATTAGGTGGTTTACAGCTTCCACCCGCTGGCTGCCATTACTCCTCCATTTACCTCACTAATCATCAGCTCGGAGGTGTACCGATGCCTACAGAAAGCACTGGGAAGCTCCTGGGGCTTCTAAAGATCACAAGAACTGGGGAAAGAAATGAAAACTTCTCAAAGGGAAGGACTTTTTAGCCTGAGCCCTCTCCCTCCGCGAGGAATGGATGGTGCTGTTCCCTCGGCAGCTCCTCCCCACCCCGCAGCCTGCTCAGGGGTTTGATCGTGTTTTCAAAACTCAATCCTTTTGTCCTGCCCTTCACTACCCGACAATGACCTCACCTAGCTGAACTGCCTAATTAACGCTTCTGAAGATGACAATAATTGGGGAAAAAAAATGGAACAACTTATAAAAACTTCTCAAAACAGAACCTTCTACATTAATTCAAATAAAAAAATAGTACGTGATCCTGGGACTCCAAAACGGTGCAGTTCCACCCCAGAACCCCAACGCCCCTGTTTCGGGTTGGTGCAAGTGGTGCGGCTGCTGGAGCATTTCCAGAGGTGCCACGTGCAGTGGCTGAAACCTTCCCAGACCGTTCACATCACCTTTCCAGTCCTCATGTCTTCCTGACTATTTCAAAAAGCTTGAGTTTAAAAAATGGTCAGCTCCAGGCAGAGACAGGGCAGAGGAGTCTTGTTTTCAGACAAAGAACAGGAGACTGAGGAAATACCATATACCAAAATCATTTTTGCATGCTTTAAAAACAGCTGCTAAACAACAAGAAAAACCAAACAGAATTTTCTTTTCTGGCTGAAAAGAGGCCCCAGGATTAACTCAGAGAAAACAGGTCTGCGTTGGTATTTCCCTGGCTCAGGGATTCTCGTGTTTTACATATTCACCATTTTGCAAACGAGTTGTTCAGCTCTTCCCAGCCGCGTGCTAAAGCCAGGAGTACGGATGCCTCTTGCATGTAAGCAGTCGAGTGTAAAATGCCAATTTCCAGCGCAAGGCAGTGAGATTTTGGGTGAGATTTTCCAAGGAACTGCACTTTCCAGTGAAAGCCCAGACTGCTGATGTTTACCCACAGGCACCGCAGGGCTGGGGGATGTCTCCGGACAACGTCACGGGAACAAAGGAGAGTCCCAAACCCCGACTCCTGCCTTTGGAAGCATCCTTCATTGCTGGAGGAAGCAGGTTCCGTGTGTGTCGGTATCAGTGGATCTGCTGGCTCGCGGGGCTGGCACAGATCTCACGGCGTGACGCTGGATGAAGCTCTGCAGGAAATTCTGCCGATGCCGTGGGTGCTGTGGGAGGTCTGGAGGCAGAGGGCTGAAGGGGCCACAAGAAAAACCACACGATAACAGAACATACAGCTCTCACCTAAACAGATCCCACTGCCTCGGTGGATTTTGGAGAAGTCGCAGTAGAGTCCCTTGTGATGATCACAGGGTTTCTGCGGGGAACAGAGCTCGCCGAGCTGCCTGGCACACACCTTGCAGCAACCACAGGCATCCAAGACGTGGCTGGTGCCAGCGGGGCACTGCAGCGGCTGGGAGGGACACTGGTGTGCACGCCTGCGGTTCTACCTGGAGGGCAGACAAGCCATGGAGAGAATGAGTCTCCCGCGAGCCAGCCAGGCAGAGAAATGAAAAACACGATTCTGCTTCAAGCACAGACAGCCTGCCAAGAGGAGGGGAGACCGACTTCGCCCTCCACCAGAGAGCCCGGCTGCAGAGGATGGGCACGCAGCTCCCCAGGACTCGCGAGACTCATCTTTTTCTCATTGCTAACTCATCTGGAGCTCAAGGAAAGGAAAAAAAAAAAAAAAAGATGCCTCTGGGAAGCAGGGCCAAAACAAACAGGAGAAGCAGTAGCTTGGAGTCCCATGTGCAGCTCAGCCCCCCGCTTCCCTGGAAGCAATAAAATAATAATTATTAACAGGGAGCAATTCCCAGCTCCTCCACAGCACCGCTCGGGAGCAAACATCAAAGCAGCAGCACCAGTAGAACCCAGTCTGAAGATGGGAAAAGCAACACACAGCAAAAGGACTCGCCCAAAGTCAGCCAGTGCTGAAAACTGACCCAAAGGCTCCCAAGTCCCCTTTCGTCCCCTGGATCCCATACTGTCTTCGTTATTCCCAGAGATGTTCCCTCTGCTCTCCCCTTTCCAGGGAACGCAGCGTAACCAACCTTCCTCAGGACCTTGTGAATCTGCAGCTGCCCCGCTCGGTGGCGTTTCCAAAGGGCTGGACACCTCCTGAAACCCACCCTTGGCTTTTGTGCCACTTCAGACGCTAAACAGAGACCAGGGTGTGTCAGAAGGAGGGTTACCTTCTCCAGAAAGCCCAGGATGCTCCAAACCCTCCAATAGCTCAGCCTGTGGCATCCTTGTCCTGAACCAGCTTGGAGCGAACACACTCGCTTCGGCTCTGGACGTGCCCAGATCTGGGCGAGATGTAAACCCACAACTGTGAAAAGTGCAGAGTATATGGTGTGGAAGGATCCCCAGAAACATCAGGGTGCTAACTCTAGCCTGGTTTTCTGTTCAGTTTCAGCACAATGAAATTCTCCAGCTTGCTCAGAGGGATGGGAGAGCACTACTCCAACCTGCCGGGGGCTGCGAGACACGGGCAGCTCCCTGCTGCGGGGCTGAGACAACCCTCGCATGGAGATGATGCCAGCAAAACGCTTTGGGATCCCGTATCGCTGCGAGCTGGGGTAAAGGGGAAAGCACCCAACAGGACAGACCCCCCACCGCCACCCAGGGAGAGGGGCTGCAGCAGCTGGGAAGAGCCTGGGGGCATGGCAGGATGGAGGGGACACACCTGGAACAGAGGCCAAAAAAAAAATAAATCTTTGCTCCAGCTCTGTCTGCACTTGTTCTGTCCCATCCAGCCCTCGCTTGTGAAACAGCTTCCTTGGATATTGTGTTTGTCACCAATAACAGTAGTAAAACTTTTCCAGCTGTTTCGGCAGTTGCTCAAAGCAGCTGCTCTGACTCGAGCTCACGCGGGGTCAGAAGATGCCAACGGCTTTGTTCCTCTGCAACATCGGCACAGCGTGGGGCAGGACAGGGATCAGCCTAAACCTGAACTCCCAAGTCCTCCCAGAGCCTCAC
>NW_010130506.1:14522-28370 GCF_000699245.1 Pterocles gutturalis | reverse complement strand
GAACCAGTGTAATTCTCCTTGAAAACTCCCAGCGCAAACTATTTTGGCAAGAAGCCTGTCCTGCCTGTAGCCCAGCTGTTTGCAGACAGCAGTCCTCCAGCCGCTCACCGGGAGCTGGCATGTCACAGGAATCTTTTCCCAACCACTGAAGTGCATTAAAAGACAATAAAAACACAGAAATGCTTTCCTGCTGTTTTTTCATGTATGCAACCGCTGGAGCTGCCAAAGGGACGTGTTATTCAACCGTGGGTGAGGGGCTGGGGGGCACATGAGATCATAAAAGAGGCAAAGTATTGCGAAGACATCTATATTAAGATGCAATCCATGCACTTTAAAAAAAAAATAATGACAATAAGCATTTTCCAGTGTCAGCCACAGGCCATATAAAGACACACTCTCAAAATAGCTCTCCTCCTGCAAAGCAAACCAAAACAACCGCTTTCAGGATAACAGAGACTGCACCAGAATTAAACCCCAGTTTTCCCTCTCGCCTTCATGAATCATTGCTGCTGCTGTTTATTTCCTTTAATAACTCACCCAAAGAAACCCCACCGCCTGCTTTTACCTTCTGTTTACAACCAGCTTCACTTCCTCATTATATTCCAGCTGCTTTTCAGCACAGGAACATCTGGATTCAGATCTCCGGCATCTCCCAGCCCCGCTGGGTGACTCTGCACCCCCACCTCTCCTGCGCCTCGTTTCCCCGGAGCACAAGCACGGCTCAAAGCCCCGATTCATCCCTGTTTGCGGGGCTCTTTTCAACACTGGGAGAGTTCCCGATCAGTCAGGCCAGACCTGCCTCTCTCCATCGCCCGCTCCACCTGGCCGCAGGGTGTGCTGCAGCTCCTCTGTGCTTGTTTCATGACCGAGCAAAGTCAGCTTGTGTTATTTATAACTCCCGCTCCTCTCACCAGCCCAGGAGAGGAGAAAATGAGCTGAAATCTTTTTTGGCTCATGGACACTCCACGGTGAGGACTGAAGAACTGGCTGGCGAGGGGAACCTCTATAGAGTTGGGAACAGCTGGTAGAAAATCAACTTTGAACCAGGTTCCTCGAGTTCTCCATTAGTTCATTTGCTCTCACAGCACCTTCAGTTAGGATGAATAACGGATTAGACTGGATTTGCACGGAGCACCCCCAACCCTGCATTATTTTCAAGGACTGCTCCTAGGAGTTGTTTCAGCACAGTGTGGAAACTGCCCCAACTGTCCCAGAGAGCTGCAGGGACTCGCATTCGGGGCATTGCTACAGAGCACATGGACCACAGGAGCAGCAGCTCCACATCACGCACCACCAACCTGAGCGCAGAGGGATTCACTTTAGAGAACATTTAATTTTCTTCCCCCTGCAGAAGGGTCTGTCCCCAAAATGACACTTTCACCTTCACTGAGCAGGATCCTAACTCCGAGTTCGCTATCGCCGTGACCTTGTTCCTGTCGAGGTCAGCTGCGTGTTCCCATGAACTCGAGAGCAGCAGAACAGAACCAGCGTTAGAGCTCACGGCTCTAGATTCAAGGGCTAAAGCCTGGAAATCAGCACTCCCTGCTCCCGGCTTTGCTGGCAGCCATCATATCCATCACCAGCACCACTCCCAGCACCCCTGAGCGATGGCCAAGACACAGTGAGAGTAAAAACAGTCTGGCCAGAGGATTCCCTGTGCTCCACTCACGTTCTCCACCACTGACTCCAGGTTCCATCTGCTCGGCTGACAAGCCAGCACAGGCTTCCTCCCCACTGCCAGCACCGAACCCAGCCACCTGAGGGAAAGACAAAGTGAGAATATTCTTCCTGCTTTGTATTCACCTAAAACCTCTTTCCCCTACACCCTCAGGAAGGCACGAGTCGGGGGACGCGAGCTCACACCACTGTGGCATCACCAGGACGTCTCATTCCTGATCAACGCCCACACGAGCCCCGGGAACAGCTCGAAGGGCCAAACTAAGGAAGATTTTTAAAATGCATTTGGGCTTGTGGCTGCGTTCAAAGGGCTGGGAAAGGAGTGTTTTGAAGCTGAGCTGTTTGCAAAGTGCTTTGGGAGCCAGGGGCTAAAGCTGCAAGGTAGAAGCAATACAGTAAACATGTAACCCGTTGGCTTTCACGCTCCAAGCCTGGCAGTGGATAAAGCAGTGGAAAGCACAGCCATTCACACGCTCCAAATGCTGGTGGTACCTGCTCTCCCGCCAACACCGGCTCTCAAGGTGCCTTCCCAAGGCAATAACCTATTCCAAGAGACAGGAACCACGACCCCCTTTCACAGACAGAGAGCGGAGACACGGAGACTCGCCCAGGCTGAGCCCGGGAGAGCTGAACGTAACTGCCAGCAATCCTGGCACCTCTGAACAATGCAGGAGGCAGATTCAGGAGCAACAGGTCTCGTTTCCTTCCTCAATCCACTAAACGTCACTCTCAGAGCTCAAAGAAAGGCAGAAGTCCCCTTTCCAAGGCAGCCAGCAGGTTTAGGGAAAATGACATAATCTCGGAGTAATAACAAAGCGTCACAGAGGTGGGATCCACCGCCACCATTTACAGGAACAATGTGATGCTGCCAAAGCTGGGCCAGCGCAAGAATCAAGCCGACCATCCCAGATCCCAGAAATTACCCTTAGATCACAGTGGTGTTAGGGGCACAGGACACTTGTCTGCCAGGAAAGGCACATGCTGGGTGCTGCCAGGAGCAATCAAACAGCCCTTATCAACCAGAAGTTTATTGCATCTATCAACAATCTGTGCAAGGCACAGCGGCTCTGTGAACCTGATTTCTTCACCGATCCAAAAGGCACCTACTGCAATTTAGATATGCTAATGACTGCAGCAATGTTCCTGCTCTTACGGGCACTGTAATAGCACCCAGAAGTCCTAAGCAGAATCAGCTGCTCTGTCATGCACTTATACCAACACAAAACCAGGCACAAATCCTGCTCTGGAGAGGCTGCAGTCTGCTTTCCCCCTCGGGACCCCTGTTTTTGGGAACACACGGGTGGATTCGGTGGCAGCTGGGGAAGGATGGTGATGGTAAGGAACTGGGATATGAGACTTTTATTCCTTGCAGTGACATAAACTCAGTGACTTCACCTCTCTCTGTTCTCTTCTTCCCCCCTTGTAAACCAGCACTGGCTTCTAGCTCACAAGAGCAGAGCAAAACAAAATCCATTCACATTTGCCAAGAGCTCTGAGATCCGTGGATGACAGGCATTACGCGTGGCGCGGCTCCCAGCATGATTTAGTTCCGCGGTGCGCTTGCATCGCTCTGCTAACAGCCAACCTTTTCACAGAAACCTTCAGAAGCAGGTGACAGCTGGGAAGAGTTATTCAGCCTAAAGCACTCACATGCATCAAAGCAAGAAGCTGCAAACGGAGCTGCTGCAGAGCGATACGTACCCAGCCGGGGGAGAGGAGGAGGAGGAGGAACAGGGTCCAGGTCCCACTCCCCACGTTGCCAGACATCCCGAGTGAAGGGTAGGGAGGGATTTCAGGCTGCAGACTGACTCACTCCTTGGGAGATTTTCCTCTCTCTTTGGAGCAAGTTGCACACCAGCTTCTCTTTAAATAGCCTCCTGGAGGGGGCGTGCCCCACGCTTGAGTGACGATCTGGAAAGGGAGCAGAAATGGGTGCAACAAAAAATGTCCAAATTCCAGGGAACACAAGCAGATTCCTGTGGCCCTGGTGGTTACAGGGCTGCCGGCACAGCCTGCAGCTTGGTTACTTTCCACGTGGGTAAATCAAATCCCAGTAAAAGCAGGATTATTATTTTTTAATTTTTCCTCTTTTTAACTCCAAAAGTATGAAGCCCAGGACAGCTTTCTCGACACAACCCCCCCTTTCGCTACCTACCTCCATTCCTTTTTGGCTGCGAGAGCTGAGGACTGAAACAAGCACAGCTTTGTGGTGCTCAGTGTTTTTCCTTCAACAGGAGGGAGAGATGGAAAGTTCAGAGCTGTTAGGTACAATTAGGTACCAACACTGACCGTGCATCACCAGCGCTCGCCGCTGCCAGCTCCGAGAAATGAAAGTTTCCTGACTATAAAGGCTGCCGTCTGGACTCCTGCAATGAGGAGCCGCTTGTTTTACGAGGCAATGAAAAGCTCTGGGGTGAAGGTTCTTGATAAAGGACAGCAGTTCCCGGCAGTGCTTTATTTGCGCCTCGGGATTCATGCAGGATATCACACGGTTTTATTTCAGCGCATGATCTTTTCTGTTTGCTGCTGAAATACAGAATCAGGCTCCTGCACCACCTGTGCAAAAAGACCTTTAGAATATGAAAGAGTTGCTTCGTGCTTTAAAGAGTTGTTTTGTTTATTCCCAAAAAGCAAGTGGAATGCTGCCATGGGAAGAAGAGAAGGAGGAGTGCAGCAGAGGGCACTCTTCGTCCTCGCTGGCCTGGGGTGGGACAGAGCAGGTTGGGTACCGGTCGGGAATCCTCTGTGCTGCATGTGAAGTGGCCTTAAACAGATGGAGCCGTGCCTTTGAGTCAGGGACCTTTCCAGGGTAGAAGTGGCATGAGATCTGTGTACTTTGGGCCAGCAAAAAGCAGAGGGCAGAACAGGCTGTGCCACACCGTCCCTGCCACATCCAAGCAGAGTGGGCTTGGAAGTAGGACAGAAGATGAAGAAAAATACAGGGAACGTGTAGTGGGTCATTTAAATTCAGCCTCCTTCCTTCCTACCTCCAAGTGAAGGGCTTCTTAGCTGGAAGCCAAGCCCTGCATTTCACCCGGGTCCTTCTGGGTCTCTGTGCAACACCAGAGCAGCCTCCACACTCCCTGTGCCGCTGTTTGTCCGCTGCTGAAAACAGACAACTCTGACTCGTAATTAATTAGCACGTGGAAAGCCCATCCGGATCTGGGGCTGGGGAGCATTAGCACAGCGCAAACCACCTCCGATGCACCTCCTTCTTCTCCTCTTCCACAAGACGAGGGATTTCACAATCATTTCTGTAACAGCTACCTCTCCTCATGTCACAAGGAAGGATTATGTCTCCGCACAAAAGGTGTGATGTTCTGGAGGTGGCAGAAACACCCGGTGCCCTAGAGCAGCCTGGGGCTGAAGGCAGTCTAGCTGGATATACATTCCTTCCCCTTTTGGAAGGCTTGGCACTTTAAACTATGTTGTCACCTAAAATTAGCTGCTCACATTTCACAGGACATTCCCTCACTGCTCGTAAATAAGACAGGAATAAAGTGCCACACACCTCAGTTCTCACACAGCACGAATATAAACCCTAGCTGAATTCCAAGCCGTATGGGGTGTTTGAAGGTGTTACATTTGTGCCTTTTTAAAAGGACAGTGCTTAATGTATGGCTCGATTCATTTATTACTCCTTGTCCAAGAAGCACTTTGAGCCATGATCTTCCAAATTCTGCTTTCAGCATAAACCTGCTGCATGACCTCGAATGAACTGTTCAACCACAGTCATCGTGCTCCCTCACCTGTCAGGAGTTTCGTGGGGAATATCCAGCACTAAGCCAGCATTATGATGGCTGATTAAGTTTTCAACCTACAACAAAAATAAAGAATAACTCAACTATAAAACATCCTTACCAAGCTGCTCATCATTATCTGCCTGAATGCTTTCATCTTCCCAGAACAGCAGCATACACAAAACGTTCTGAGTTGCAATCCTGCTCATCCTTCCAGCCACCTCGGCTCTGCCACGGCCAGCCAGCCGTCTCCCAGAAACGATCCACTCTTGCTCCTTTACTGGAGAGCAGAACCAGTGTCTTGCACCAGTATCTTCACTGCAAAGTGCCCGGAGCAGTGCCAAGCCCTCCATGTGACAGTTTCTGGGGACACAGGAACCCACTCTGCCTCGCGGAGCCCAAAGTCTGCCACAAAGGCACCTTTTAAACTGAAAAAAAAAATAGAGGAGCAGCAGAACATGAAGGACGAGTGTTAGGTGGAGATCACTGGCTCTTGGGAGCTCCCTACACTCATGGTCCAAGATTTTCTTAGGGCACTGGGACAACCAAACTCCCCCCAGCGCTAGCAGCTGAACTGTTCACCCCACTGGATGTGCCACATGCCAGGAAGCAAGAGAAGGCGGCGAAGGTTGAGTGACTCCAAATGATCAAAGGGAGTAACACCCAAGCTAACTCCGATTTGCCTCTCTTCTTTTTGCCTGAGCTGCCTCAAGTGAGGGGATAAAGATGTCAGCCCTGCTTAACATCTCCCCCGAGCAAAGAACAGTGGGTGTTGAATTCACCTTGTTATGTTCTCCTGGCTTCACTCACTACACCCAACCAGTGGCTTTCCTGAATTTGTAGTAATTTAAAAAAGAAGACATGTAGATAATTGCTCAAAATCATGCCAGGCTAAAGAATAAAATGAAGGCAAGCACACACAGAGTTTTTTGGCTCAGCGTGATCTCTCCCAGTGGCACTCTGCCTGCAGAAGCCAAAATAAAAAGCCGGCACAAGCAGGATGGTAAGGGGAATCGTCCTCACCCAGTCCTCGATGACTCCAAAGCTGGTGGCTCTCAGGGCTGCTCCTCATGGAAAGGTTTCCAGCTGGGCAGGCTCAGCAAAAGTCCCTGTTGGAGTGGATTACAGGCAATCACTCTAATTTGGCACTCTTTTAGCTTCCTATGAGCCTCACTGAAATTACATCAAACATCAGTTTGGCCCAGCAGAGCTGGTGAGGTCCATCCCGCTAGATGGTCTGAAACACAGGAATTTAATTTTATTGCTCATCGCCCAACTACTGATGCCTGCTTGATGCACCCTGCTCACATGCTCAGGCCAAACCGATTGACAGATTTGGGGGATTTGGGGCCGTGAAGGAGTCCTGTCCCCTGCTTTCTGCCTTCTTCTGTAGTTTGAGGATAAGACACAATTCTCAAGATTGGCTGGGTGCTTTCACGCAGTGTCTCCCCCTGCGATACAAGGCTAGAAGACATGACACTGTTGATTTCTCCATCTGTGGTACATTACCCATAAAAAACAAAGCCCATCAACGTCCATCAAGGCTGTAAGTTTGCTGCAAAGTTGGGAAGGAGTTCTGCAGGTCCGCGTGCCGCAGGGTAGGACCAGTGAGCAGCCTCTGAGTGCTTTTGGGCTCCACACAGTTCCAAGAGACTTCAAAGCTGAGAAGGGCTCTTCCAGACCCGCATTCCAGTTCAAGTTCAGGGCCAACTCAGCATCTGCCTACAGGGACATGTGGGGTCAGGTTCATGCCATCTAATCCTCAGGCACTTAATTTAGGCATCTACATTAAAAGCCTCATCTCTCTAGGCTCTCTGTGGAGGACCGAAGCTCCTGAACTGCCTTCTGACGGTCCCTGTCTCCATTCCTCCATATGCATCAGCTGTATCTGTAAATTGTCAAGAGAAAAGCATCACCAGAGCTCAGCAAAGGCGAAATGCTGCAGCGTATCTGCCTCCAGTCTGGGTGGGAAAGGCCCCCCTGCCCTAAGGACGGAAAGGGCAGGAACACCCACCCCTCCCCACTGCAGCCCAGCCCTGGATGAAATCCTGGCTGCAGGGAAACACCCGCTGGCTTCAGCAGAGCCAGGATTCCCCTCTCCGCTGGCTTGCCAGGCACCACATGCTGTTGTGCCCCTCGTTTAAGGGATGTCAAGCAGGGAACAGATTTTTGTCCCTGGCTGCAGAGTTCACTAATGAAGTCTCCAGTTATTTTAGTTCTGGGAGGAACCCTCCGTTGTATTTGAGGATTTATTGTGAAATCAAAATCTATCAAGGGATGCAAAACTTGGGATGGGTGGGGTGCCTGTTGATGTCGTTAGAAAGGAAGTAAATATGCAAAAAAACACTCTTGGCATCACGAGTTCAGAAAGAGCCAGTGCTCAGACACAAAGCTTGCCAGCAAAAGCACACATGAGCTTCTGGAAAAACAAAAAATGCCCCCCTGCAGCCTGACCTCGGCAGGAGGCAAAAAGCCAGTTCTGCAGCGTACCAAAGAGTGTACCAGGGGCACGCAGAGGGGCTGCCGGGACAGGCACCGAACCCCATTGCCCAGTGCCTAGGGTTGCCACGTCAGAACAGGGGAACAGTGGGAAAGTCAACACTTCCGAGGACATTCGTGCAACAAGAAGCCTTCCCAAAGCACCACAGGTGTTGAGCTCTTTGTGGAAAATAATCCTTGGTTTTAGAAGCAGAGCACTTGAGAGTCTTCTCCCTCTCTCTTGCCCTGTTTCTGTTGTGAGAAGTCTGGCCTTTCACCCCCCCCCCAGGGCACAGCTAGCACCACTGCTTATCTAACCTGCCTTCATGCCTCTCACAGGCTGGAGGATTTTGCCTAAATAACGCACAAGATCCTGAAACACGGGCTTCTGCGACCAGCTCCTGTGCTCTGCCTCCTGGTAGGCTGCACCCAGCCCTGAAGGTGGCAAAGAAGAAGGTCATGCAGGGACCAGGCCCTGGATAGAGCTCCGGGGAGCCTGGTCTAACGCCCAGCGCTGCTGCAGACCCCCTGCGAGACCCCGGGGACCCTGCACTGCCTGTCGCTACGATTCCTTCAAAGAGCGGTGGAGAAAGGGCTGCAAGCACGACTTTTTCCTTGACCTGACGATGCCATGGGCTGCGCAGACCTGTCCGAGGGCACGCTCTGCACCGGGTGTGCTTGTGCAGGGAGGTGTCCCGGGATCCCTGGGGCTCAGCATCCAGGTTCCTGGTCCGTGCAGAAAATCAGACCTCGAGGGCGACGCAGACAAAGCTGGGGGCACTCAAGGTTTGTCAAGGTGCAATAAAAAAGTACCTGTTAGCTGCAGAGCAGCACAGGTCTCCACGTGGCAGTGTAATAGCGGGTGATCTTCCGAGACCCTCAACAACTGCAAAATTTGGATACAAATACGAGTCACCATCACAGCCAGGAGCATTTGTGCCAAGGCGTCAGCTTGCACAGAACCGCAGGAGGAACTGGCCCTGGGAGGAAACAGCTGCACCCACCTGTGAAATGGATGCTTCCTTGGGTTTTTCCACTTCTTAGCTTACTGCATGCTTAATTATCCTGAAGGAAAACTGCAGGGAGGGAGGGCATGTTTAAGGTGGACTTGGGCAGGTTCGTTTAAGGAGGCCTCCGGACCTGCAGGACCCTGGTACAGCTCTGATGTATCTGAAGAGCACTCCATCTTTTAGAGGATTTGGTCCTTGGAACATCTGCACAGATGAGGCACAAAAGGATGTGCTCAGGGTAATATGGCTTGTGGAAGAGAAGGGATTAACATGAGGTCTCTCTAGTTATGTGCTACCACATTAATCCCTGGGCTCTGCCACCCCCGAGATAACCAGCCGCTCTGCCATAATTACCAGAAGCTTTTCCTAGTCCGTAAGAAAGGCGCCAGCCATATCTGAAAGGTAAAATTCTCCACCAGATCCCATCTCTCCAAAGACCTCTGGGATCACCCTCTGCCAAGATCAACAGGTCTGCCCTAATTTATACCAGCTGCACATCTGCCAGAGATTCAACACGCAGCAACAGGTCCCTGAGCTCTGCCAGGCTGGTGGGACCTGGAGGTGTGGGTGGCCCACCAGGACGTGTGTGTACCTCTCATTACGGATTTAGGATTCCAGCAGGAGCCTGCCCACACCTCTCCCCTTCAGGTTTTGGAAAAAATCCAGTTCATTACATGGGATCAGTGAATAATTTCGGTTGGAAGGACCCTTAGGTCATCTGGTTCCTCGTGCAGCCGATCCCAACGCGGAGGATAGAGAAGAGGGGTAGACTTCAGAGAGAGAAGTGCAGGTCCATGGGGTCTGCAGGTTCAGCAAGGCAGTGCCCTTGAGGTTTGTGCCCTGTATGGCACAAATTAATCTCCACACATTAATCTCTGATTAGCTTTCTAGCCCCTGGGGCTGTAACTGTGAGCCAGCCCTAACACAGGGCTTGCACCTTCAGGGAGGCAGGGACTCCTCCCAGCTGAAGGGAGCGTGAACCTTGCAATGTAACGCAAACACCTTCAAAATTAGCTGTAAGGCAACTGCTTCACTGCTGATTAAAGAACATGATCTTCCTCCAAAGGGCTGCACAAACCGCTGCACGTTACACACGGATGAAAAATAATGTGTGAATTGTTGAGCGTGAGACTTTCACCCACGTGTTCTTAGTTCTTTATTTTTGTTACAGGTACACATTTATGAAGTTGATCTTTCATATTTGATTTTCTCATGTGTTTCCTTACTAATAGATTTTTTAGAAGCTTCACATGACAAATGTTTAAGTCCCACGCTCCACGGGCCACAGCAGTGGTCACCCGCTCCTCCGTCTGCACTCGGGACGATGTGTGCTGCTTCTCTCCTCCCCTGGCCCCTTGTCCTAAATGATTGCCCTCCTCTCTTCCCCAGAAACTTGTGTAACGTTAGAAACCCTCTTGGTATTTTAGAGGTGACAGTTTTACTAGCTAGCAGTGGCACATTATTCATTCTGCCTACACATGCTGGGTTTTTTCGTACCATTTTATGTATGGTCACAACAGCATCGCTGTTACAAACCTACTTAAACCATTTTAAGTTCAAAGCCTTTATTTTCCGTATGGTTTTTGCCATGCTGTCTTTTAAATACCCCGTTGCTGTTAAAGCAACCACTGTGATGGACTACCAAAGCTTTTAGAGATGCAGCCACAGATGTTTTCAAACAAGTTTTACAAAGCCTCAGTCTGTTGTTGTTGTTGTTGCTGTTTTAAGGAAGTTATTTGAACCAATAATTTTCATCTCTGTAGTTTAAATTGTTTCACCCTCAGAAGCGTGATGTCATCTGGCAACAGAGGTGCACAGAGACGGGCTTGAAAGCAGATTTTAGGTGAATAATATTGGGGTTTTTTTCCCAATCTGATCCCTGCAATACAGCCACGAGTCAGGTAAAGAGAAGCCGTAGCTGGTTCCATTTCTTCACCAGGCAAATAGCCCCAAATCATCTTTACTCTGATGCCTCTGTCTGCAGTCATTTCACAGGGTTCTCCCTCATGCATTAGACTGGAAATTAACGCCCTGCCTGGCAGATACAGGCCAATCTGTTAGGTCAAGAGGCTTTGGGGATTCTCAAATTATGATGATTTGGAGCCCAAGGTGTCCTGACCTCAAAAAAAAGGGGGATAGGTGAAATGAAAACTATGGAGCCTGGCTATGTTTCACGGAGGTAAGGAATAAGGCTTTTCCTCCCAGGGCAGCTCTTGGTCACTTAGCACTCAACACCTTCAAAAACCACAGCAATGTCCTCAGCTCTGGCATTAACCGCTAGAGCTCCGCGTGTCCCTGATGTTCCGTGTGGGGAAAGAACTAACGAGCTGCACAGACTCACCAGTGTCACTGCCTTTCCGCTGAAACAGTGAAATTCGTGTGCAAGTCCCCTGGATCGGTGAAGTTCCTCCTCTGCTACGCTCATCTGCCTTCAGAGGAAACAGCGAGGGCCAGGACACAGCTCCAATGCCTGCAAGCCCAGCGAGCCTGTTCGTTCTGCCCCGAGCGAGGAGGGCTGGCAGGGCCATGTGGATCCTTTTCCTAGAACAAAGGAAACAAACAATTACTTCCAGCTTCTCAAATTCTTCTCAAAATAATATGTCAGCGTCCGTAGTCTGTACTTCTATCCTGTTGAAAGGATTTGGAGAAACAAAAGGAATGAGACAAAATCCCATGCTTGTGCTGGGGCTGTTCGCTCTACCAGAATGTACGTGGGAAAGAACTCACGAGGCTATTTTACGCCTTAGGTGTGTTTCAAAGAGATGTCGGCTGAAGAGGCCAGGGAAGAGTCCAGGCTGTGCTGAGTCAGAGGGGAATCCCATGAACCAGCCCCATGACAAGGAGAGAAGCCCCTTTTTCATCCTTCACATGAACTAAAATTAGAGTTGAAAGAAAGAATCTTGTGGCAGAAAAATCACCCGCAACAAAGGGACCTCGGGAACAGCAGCAGGAGGTTAATTTGACGCTGCAGTGATATAACCAAAGCCAGAACATCACCCTGAGCATTCCTGTGGCAACCGCGCAGTGATAACACTCGTCCCTGGTCCCACTGAAGACTGATTTCAGCTGGCAGCAGGGCTCAGGTGATGTGTTCGCTGCAGGATGAGCTCCTGAGGTGATGTGCACAGCGCTGGCAGTCCCTCCTTCTCTGGTCATTTTGAGACTAGCTTTGTGGACAGTCACCCCACAGCTCAGAGGAAGGGTTGTGCGGTGCAGAAGAACATCTAAATCAGCATTGCTGTGATGGGCAAGGCTTTCATGTTCCAAAAAGATCAGTGAAACACTCTGCCTGGTCAGTGTGCCTTCTCATCAGCACCAGCGGCTCTTCTAAAGGAGACACGAGGATCCCTGCCACGAGCGGAGCCACACAAACAGCACACCCAGAGCCCAACACTTTCCGGAGCCGGGTTCCCACAACCCCAGCCCACGGAGCCGTGTTAGCCCCAGGTTCCAGTGGCTGGTGTTGGACGTGGCTCTGTGAGCTCCAGACCAAACCCATCCTCCCTTCTCGGTGCTCAGGCCCAAGCAGCGGTCACCGTGTGGCTCCCCGCCGGGCTTGGCTGGCTGCTGGTGCAGCTCCTGCCAGGGTCTGCTCAGCTCTTTCCCACACTCAGAATCTCATTTCTGCTGTTCCACAGGCTACAGCACAACCAGCCTTGAGGGGAGACGTGCCAGTGCCTGCACGCCCGGTCTCATCTGCTGCCCTGTGCCCGGGACAGCCGCTCCTCCAGAGCCAGCGCTGGGAGGTCAGCGCTCGCCGGGGGTTCGAACGCCAGAAATACCCACCCCAGCGGAGATCGCTGGCTCGGGAGTTGCCTCTTCTACAGGAGCCTCCGGGGAGGGGAAGGGATAGGCTTTGCTTAATTGTTTTGTTTTCCAAGTAGCACTCTTCTCATCCTATTTTTGTCCTAGGGTTGTTTTAATTGGACAGCTCAAAAGCTCTTTGCAGCTCATTCAAAAAGAGGAACAGAGAGCAGACCCTCCAGCTTCACCCCTTCCCTGCAGAGGGATTGTTGCTGTTCCAAGTCTTCCCACCTCATGACTTATCGGACAAAAGGGAGAGCCCTCCATCTGTGCCGCTGACTCCAGAGTGACGCGGGGCACAGCAGGGTTGTTGTTTTAATTGGACAGCTCAAAAGCTCTTTGCAGCTCATTCAAAAAGAGGAACAGAGAGCAGACCCTCCAGCTTCACCCCTTCCCTGCAGAGGGATTGTTGCTGTTCCAAGTCTTCCCACCTCATGACTTATCGGACAAAAGGGAGAGCCCTCCATCTGTGCCGCTGACTCCAGAGTGACGCGGGGCACAGCAGGGTTGTGAAGGAGACAGCGTGAAAGGGTTTTCTGTCTTGTCCCCTCGAGCTGCCTCCTGAAGTCACCATGTCCTGTGAACACCATTGAGGAGGTGACTGGCATGGCAGGGGGGCGGTGATGGAGGATGTGCACACAGCGGGCTTGGCAAGAAGTGGCTGACAGAATAGAGCAGCGCAGGAAAAGGCACCTTAAAATAATTTTGTCACTCCAGTCTCTCAGATGAGGCCACAAAATGAGCTTGGGGAATGGCAATTCCCATCTTCTTGCAAGGTTTGTTTGATTTGGTTGTGGTTGAGTTCTTTTCCGAATGCAGGTGTTCCTGTTTGCACATTCAGCAACACCTCCCATCCACCCATGGTGGTGAAGCCACAAGGGAACAACAGGTCTGTTCCCAGCCTCTTCAGTGCCACTGTCACCTCAGCCACCGCACTAGGCAGGTCTCTCCTACACACAAGATCAGAACCAGGTCCTTTCTGTTTCCCGATGGAGACAGATCTGCACCAGGGCTCCTGGGCAGCCAAGTCCATGTACAGAAGCTCCTAATTCTGGAGTATCTGGGGCTGCTCTGCCCCAGGTGTGAGCTCAGGTGTGACTGTGAACCCCTGGACTTTGGAGAGCGTCAGCAGAGCCTCA
>NW_010130506.1:0-14437 GCF_000699245.1 Pterocles gutturalis | reverse complement strand
AGCTGGGCTTTCCCCAGGGCATGGGAGGGAGGGTGACAGCATTTCTCCCATCCTTTCCTATGCAGAATGGAGAAGCAGCAGGGGTCTGACCCTGCTGTTCCAGTCCCAGGGAAATGAACAGTCCTGTACGCACACGTATCAGATACGAGTGAGTGAGAGGGAGGACAGGGGCTGTACGGTGGCTGCATTATCCTTCCACATCCTTTGCAGGAAGATACTCACCCCAGAAATATTACGGGTTGTGGCTGTGCCTGGAGTTCACGCTGGGTTTAATGGACTGTGCTAAGCGAGCGGTGTGCGTGTGAATGTGCACGCGTGTTTCTTCTCTCTTGCCGGAGGGAAGCTGTTCGGGTTCTCCCTCCCTGACAGCTCCTGGGTCAGGGAGCTCTGCAGCTCTCCTTAGGCTAAACTGGCATTTAAAAACAGTGCTGGTAGGGGAAGGAAGGGAAAACCACCCAGTATCGGTGAATATGGAGTTTATTCCTGAGAGCTACAGACACCTGAAATCTGGAGAGAGCTAGAAAACACTGATTAGAGGTAGGGCCTGGGAGCATCCACACCAGTTTATACCAGTTGAGCATCTGACTTCAGTTCCCTTTCGTCTTCTGGCATTCAAACTGCTCGGGTGCTTCTGTAAATAATTCTAAGCATTTGTCTGCAGCTGTAGACCCCTAACTACCTCCAGTCCAGCACGGGATCTCCATTTCTGCCAGCAGTTGGGGTTGTTTTGAGCAAGGGTTTGGTCTGCCTGGGGGCTCAGAGCCAGGAGAGAAGCTGCTGTCAGCATCCCCAAAGGTCAACCCCCTCCTCCATCAGCCCATCCTGCTCCTCCACGTTCCCGTCAGCATCCCCAAAGGTCAACCCCCTCCTCCATCAGCCCATCCTGCTCCTCCACGTTCCCGTTCATACGCCTGGAGCGGCTGTGACCGTGGCAGGGTGACTCCCCAGTTATACGGCCACAGGAGCTGTCCCTCTGCAGTCCCCCGTGGCATTAATCAACACGTTCCCTCCAAGGGTTCCTTCTTTGTTTTCAAACTACAGAAACACAAATTCTTGGGTTACTGAGAATTTCCGCTCAGCTGTGGGTCACATTTTAAGATTCTGTTTTTCTTTCCAAGTAACAAATGTTTGCTTTGCTGAAGAAAAAAAAGGGAGTGATCCTGTTCTACTCGAACGGGTGTAAATCAGGAGTAATTCCACTGAACCCAAGGGGTCAGGAGCCGGGAAAACCCAGCATGCGAAGCGTATCCTGGCCATGGCTATGAGCATATGAAGGCCAGATTTCTTAATTCCCTTACCCCCCAGTGCTTTTGTTCTCTTCCCACCCGTGCCCTGTCTCCCTGTTAGGAAGAATGTCATGACTGGGATGTCACAGAGCAGTTATCACTCGATGTTCGGTTGGGATTTTTTAATAAATCTATGATGGTCTCCAGATGCTAAAGAACCGAGCAGGCTTCAGATGATTGCCTCTGCTCTCATTTACACAGCTATAAATCCCGAGTCACTCCACTTACTCCAGCAGACTAATGCCAACTGCAAGCAGAGGAACTAAAATCAGCATCCAACCTTGAGCGACTAAAAGCAAACTGACCGACTGCATTTCTTAGAGAAAGACTTTCACAAAGATTAATGACAGACAGAGAAACAAAAGAGGGGCTTTGGGACACATTTCTCCAAGTCGCAGCAATTTTCACTTAAGCAACTGGGACATTTTTTAAAGCCCAAAACAGGAAAGACAAAAGTATTTACTGTGCTCAACTGACCTAGTTTGTGTTTTGGTTTTTTTTTTTTTTTTTCTTTTTGAGAAGACACATGCTTCCTGGGAACATGAATGAAAAGGTCCTGTTCACAACTTTGCCTTGACATTGCCTGAACTAAAAGTCATTCGGGTTTAAGTCAGCAAGAGTCAAGCATCAGGCGAAAAGAACGGTTCCCACAGCCCCAGATCAGGAATCGGTGCTGCTGCTCTCAGTGGTGCCAGGAGGCCAGGCAGAGCCAAGGGAGATTTTCATGTTCAGCCTGGAAAAGAGGAGGCTCCGGGGAGACCTTCCAGCAGCTTCCAGTGCTGAAAGGGGGCTACAGGAGAGATGGGGGGGCTCTGGATCAGGGGGTGCAGGGACAGGACGAGGGGGAACAGTTTGAAGCTGCAAGAGGGGAGATGGAGATGAGATGTGAGGAAGAAATGTTTTCCTGTGCGGGGGGTGAGGCAGTGGCCCAGGGTGCCCAGAGAAGCTGTGGATGCCCCATCCCTGGAGGGGTTCAAGGCCAGGCTGGATGAGGCTTTGGGCAACCTGGGCTAGTGGGAGGTGTCCCTGCCCATGGCAGGGGGTGGCACTGGGTGGGCTTTAAGGTCCCTTCCCACCCAAACCACCCTGGGATTCTGTGATTCTAGATTAATGCAGCTTGTGCAGAAACTAGAATCAGGTGTAATTTTGAGATCCACCTGATAACACAGCTTTTGCTCTCATGGATCTGGTTGTGTACAATTACTTCAGTTTCCATGGGCCAGCTGTAACCCCAGTTAGACTTTGGGGTCTGAGGACCACTGGATGGGAAAAAATCTTGCAAGAAAGGCCTTGTGATCCTCCCCATCCTCCCAAAGGATGGCTGAGAAGCAGAGATTTCCATGCAAAATGTTCATCTTGCAGACTTATCCAGTTCCTCACAACTGCAAGATGCCTTGTGTACTTTTTCTGAATAATTTAGGTTTGACATACAGTTAAGGCTCCCCTCTATGTCACCTCTGAAGTGAATTATGGACGTTTGCAATGGACAAAGTCATTTGATTCTTCAGATGGTTCCCAGATCCTGTTTACAAATTCTTTTACACTTTAGATCAGATTGTGTCAGCATGAGGCAGGACACCTTTCATTGTTCTGGTAGCGCAAAGCAGCCCTAAGCCCAGTTTAGTCAGCCAGTTAAAGTGGATTTACTGGTGCTTCGGACCTGAAGCTCCTCAGACAGCCAGAGGATATCAGTGGATGCTGGCTGCATGGGGCACGTTTCAGATGGATCCTTACAAAACGTGCATACTTTCCTAAGAGATGTTTGTGACACTTTGTCTGTAAACATCGTGCATTTTATTGAAAACAGCTGGATTTGCAGCAGTGTCAGATTATGGTCTGTGCTGGTCTCATTCTGACAGTTCCAGGTGTCAAAGATGGTCAATAAAGGGGTTTTCTCCTTTGAAGGTACAAAAGGGACTTGTCAAGAAAACTGCATTTTAGACACACGTACAACCTCTTAGATCGGAGTGTCTGGGCTTGTTAAAATCTTTTTCACATGGCTTAGTGTTTAGTGGTGTCAGAGGCGGATAGCCTCGGAGCAGCTGTTTGGCTCATTAGCTTGCAGACATGGAGAATGTTTGTCCTGGGAACAGTATTTATAACCTTCCTAGGCAAGCGAGAGCCAAGAGATTTCAAAACATGATCTGTACTGGAGTGATCGCTCTCCTCCCAAGTACCCCACCGCAAAAGTTTCTAACTAGTCACTGGGATTACCAAGGCAGCAGGGAATCCAGCGGAAAAAGCGTGTTCTAGATTTTCTAGGCCAATCCTGCTTTTTGGTTAGAGTAAAGAAAGAAGAACTTTATTGACTTGACAGATCTGCCGTGTTACCTGGCCAAAGTGAGTTAAGAAAGTATCAGCTCCCTTTGCTCTTTTAGGAGAAGAAAGTCTGTGCAGTGTGAGATTTCGAACAGACTGGTTGCTAATGCACGTTTTTCTGAAAAGAGTTGACCAGAAGGCACAGGAGAGGCTTTCTGAAGTGCTTAAGTGCTGCAGGAGCCTATTTGCACCACTGAAGTCATTCAGATCTCATCAAGAAAAACTTAATGTGACCAGACAGAGAAGAAAAGGATTTTCTGCAGAATCAGTCACTTTCCTATATTTCTTTAGGATTCAGGTGTTTAAATCCTTATGGCCCAAAGGAGAACTAATTTCAAATACACTGATAAGTATCTGTTTGGAGATCTTCTGGCAAGCTTTACAGTATCACAGGGTTCCTTAAGAAGCTTTTCCAGTGCCTGAGAGCACGTATTTTCTTCTGCTGCAGAAAAGCAGCAGCTATTTGACATTCCACTCGTCAAGGTGCCGAGCTCCCGCTGCACGACCAGCACGGCTCCGAATGATGGATTCCTGTGACCAGCACTATCCAAAAAAAGGGAGCCGCCAGGCTTTCCCAGAAACACGAAATGACCACATCCAGGAATCTCAAAGGCAAGGAATTATCCTTCTTTTTAGAAATGAGAGATAAACAACTATTCATCAGAAGCAGCAAAGACAAGATCTGACCCAAATCCCTACATCTGCACTAGCAGCTGGTGATCGGGGGTATTTTCCAGTCCCGTGATACATGATTTTTTTTAATGCTAGGTAACTATCTTGTGAAGAATCACCCTCAGTTTAAAACCACTCTGTTAAAACCTGAATCTCAAGTCTTTTATATCCTGCTCCTTTCTTTATTCTAGCTATTTAGGGACACACTGCCACTCTGAGCAGACAGAGACTCCATCTCTGATCACACCCAGACAGCTTCTTCCTCTCTTTGCTTCATTTCTCATTTTCACTGGTGGCAAAAAAAAAAAAAACAAAAAACCCTGTCATGTACCAAGCTGACCTTTCAGCTGAACTTCTCAGCCCCTCCTCATCTTTCAAATCATATGTAAATAATTATACTAATATTGAGCCTTTACCTATTCCAAACAGAGTGCCTTCCAGCCACAAAGCACCTTGCAAAGTTTAAAAGCTTGGCCACAAATCCCCAGGGAAGCAGCTTTCTACCCCTGAGCTCAACGCGCAGCAGGAGGAACTCCGGTGCAGAGGAGAGAGGAACTTGCTGGAGGCCACACAGCGAGCCCGCGGCCAACAGCAGCTCTGAGCCTGAACCAGCCGCTGCTTTCTCATCAGCACCGACCAGACAGATACTCCAGTGATTTCAGGGAACAAAGAGGGCCCTCTCTGCACTGGCGCGTGCTGCCATGTGTTTCCCTGCTGTCGGTGATTATCCATGGGATTCCCAACAAGGCCCTACAGTCACTGGCAACATCTGCTGCAGGGTTTCTCGCAGGGGAGAGGACAGGCTGTTTTTAGCCTTTTGTTTATTTGGACAAGTTCGTTGCTTGCCAGCAGTACTCCCCGCACTGCACACACATCCACACCCCCGCACGCTCTTTCTCGAGCCAGAGAGCAGGGAACCTTCCACCCCACACAGGCTGCTGTGTACGGCCAGCTCTGCGGGAGGCCGCTCCTCCCTGCTCCCTGGAGCCAGCTGCTAAAAGCGATGCTGAGATCTGACAAAAGATTTCACTGATCGGGCGGGCTGGGGAACACAGGGATTGCTGTCCCGAGTCAGCAATCAGCCTGTTGGCCTGACAAACCCAGCATCCTGCTCCTGGGAGTAACCGCCCGCACTCGATGCATTAACAGAATGCCATTTCCCCTTCCCCAGATGCATCCAGCCAGCCATGCAAGGCCTGCCGCAGTGCACGGATAAAGGTTTCCTTTCCGTATAGCCGACAAAACAGAAAAAGCCTGAGCTCCTGCTGTCCAATTTTGTCCCACAAGTCCCAGATACTGGTTTCAGATTGAGCCACGGTGATGTACTTGGAGTTGAATGAGCTCTTGAGCTTCCGCATGGACCAAAGAGGGCAAAGCCTCAGATTCAGAGATGTTGCAGGATGCAGTCTGGCTAAAGGAGACAATTCATACAGGAGAAGTGACCTTCACCCTGTCTGTCTTCCTCCTGTATGTTTTTACCGTGCTCCAAAGCTCTCTGGTGCACTTAGCTCCTCACTTCACTGCTACCGTTACCAGCAAAGAAATCAGTTAAATGGCGAAGGAGAAAACATACCTCTGTGAGATTTTGTGTCCTTTGACAAATAAAGAAAAAGTCACTTCATTGGTGTTCAGGGAACTCAAGAGCCCAGTTTCCGTCTCAGCTGCGCGCTAATTTGAAGTGGATCCATTCACACTGCCCTGGTCACAACGAAACCCTTCTAACTCAGAGGTTTAGCTCATCTGCTCCTAGAAGAGCCTGTTTTGAAGAGCTGGGGATGTCTTGAGGTGCTCAAGATGGATTTTGAACGTGTCCAACTCACTGAACAAGCACATGCAGTATTTCTGCAGTAACATACAGTTAGGGAGCGATGCTTCCTCCAGCCCTCGACGCCAGGCTGCCTGCACCCAGATTCGTTCCAGCAGCATTCTGCAGCTCTCAGCCCTGTCGCACTGGGTGGGACCTTCGCTGCTATCAACAGTTAACCGGGGCTAAGGAACCAAGAGATGGATAAAAATCTGACCTCTACGGAACACTCACATGCTGCAGGCTTTGGTGCTGCCAGTTCATTACCAACAGACTTCCCACTTAAAAACTTCTGCAGCAATGCTGCAAGGTCAGGGTGCGCTCCAGGGCTGTCAAGTTGACACAGCAGTTCGGAGTGAAGCGAAGGTCAGCGGAGACGTCAGGAGAAAGGAAGCCTTGTTATGGGTTGAGTTTGGTCCCAGGAGGGAGCTGCAGTTGCTCTCCCAGGCATTATGAAATCAACAGAAAGAGAGATTCAGGCTGATCATAAGAAAAGAATGTTTCTGATCTCCCCCTCCTCGGCAGTGATGCGCCACCCCGCACAACGCAGAGGAAGGATGAGTAAAGCAAGCTCGCAGCCCAGGCACCCAATAAAGGGAATTGGTGGGTCCAGACCAAGAGAGCAGCCCCAGGTTTGTTCCTGTTGTTTGGGGTTATGGGTTTCCTCTGACTCTGGAAACAACGCTAGCTTGTATTCCGGGTGGCCACTCGGAGCTCATGTTCTGCTGGGGCTATTGTTCTGCGTGACAAACACAAAGCCTATGGTAAGTGAAATTACACGTTGGGCTTATTTTTAAAAGCATTAACATTTAGGGAAAACGAGGAACTCACACCACTTTGGGCTAAATCTGAACAACAGAGAAAATAAATCAGAACAGGCTTCATGCACATACTTTTCGATGAAGAAAGTTGTTTACAATGCACATTACACTCCAGAATAAATCTGGGATAAACAAAGTTGAACTCTTACTCTTCTCTGCCTTTCTTCCTGTGAAAAAATCTTTTCAAGAGACAAGCAGCCCACCATCTACTCTCCCCATAAGCCCTGTGTAACTCCTTGTGAATATCAGTGTGGTCTTTGTGGAGGACAGTCTTCTCCTCACCCTGCGCACTACTCAGCCATGCTGGTGTTTCCAAGCGCTCCTTCCCTTGGTTCACCAGATAAAATCCACCTTCCTCCAACGACAGCAGAACAGCTGCCCACATACCAGGTACAGATCTCTCCTGGCAGGCACCAAGCACCAGCAACTCCAGTGGAAAAGAGAAGATGAAATCATTAGTTTGCAGGAAGTGCTCAGCACATGGGAAAACCATGACTTTATCTCTTCCCTGTATCTGAACGCTTGTACCCCAGAGATTTTATAAGAACACCTTTATGAGTTCCCAGTAACCACCAATATGCTGTCACCTGTTGGACCATTAGTCAGATACGTGCAATATTCTGTCCGGGATGATGACCAGCTCCTTTCCTCCATTAGCACACATTGTCGTGTTACACAAAGAGGGGCGCTTTAAAGGATGAAAAGTAATGCACTGATTTTTGAACATGCAGGACTTACTTTAAAAAAATCACACTCCTTCTGAAATGTAGTGAACCTGGCACTTTCCAATCTCCATATGACTTTTTTTCCCTGCAAGCCCAGAGCCAGCCTGTGAGCTTGTTGACCATGGCAGAGCTTTTATGCCCAATGAACAGCAGAGCTTTCTGCCCAGTTACCAAACACTGAAGACACAAACTGTCTCCTTGGACACAAACACCCAACCACACACATATGTCTTGCTCACTCCTGCAGCAAAGACTTACTTTAAGGTCCTCATGACTCAAAGCTGGGCGAAAGAGAGCTTCTCTTGGTCTGGGCTTAGCCTCCAGTTGCACAAGCGTTCGTTTCAGCAGAAGCTCTGGCTTCAGCAGCTCCTGTATTTCCACCCCTGTCACCCTCTCACTGTCTCTGCAACTTTTTTCTGCAGCTGAAATATGGATTAGGGAACTGACCTCAAAATTGGAAAACCAAAAAGGGGGAATTTTGTTCTTTTTTTCTTTTTGAATTGAGATAATTCCCTAGCTGGGCCATCACACAGCCATGCAAAAGGTATAACAGGACAAGAGACGGGAAGGGTGCTGGTGCAGGAACGATCAGCCATAGCAAGGAGAAGGTGACTGCGTTCTGGAAGTGTCCTGCTGCTGAAAAGAAATACTTGTGAAACAACATCCTTCATTGTGATAAGTCTGCTCCAGTTTGGAGCTATTTGTTTTGCACTGGAGACTTGAGAGCCTGTCCACTTCAGGCTGGGAACCTTCCCTAAAGCCAAATCCTCGCTTGGCTGCCCACTAGCTCGAGCGGATCATTGCACCGCAATACCGCCACATTCTTGGGTCCGTCTCCGACTACTTTGAATAAAAACAACCAGAAAGTCCCAACTGAAAAAATAACTTCATTGACAGAAGAAGAAAAACATCAACCTGTTAATGTAACTACTGCTATTAATAATCTTTAAACACCCAGGCTGAATCTCGGGTAAAGCCCACAGGAAGGCGAGAGGCAAGGTCCAGCTCCTTGTGGTTCACGAGAATTTCCTGTCTTGTCAGCGCGCGCTTCCTCTGCTTCGGGGAGGGATGGCATCCAAGGTAAACGGTTTTGACCATGGCATCGTCCGAAGGAAGGGGCGGCTGAGCAGCTCTATTGCTGACAGATGGGGATTTAGAAATTGAAATGCTGGGAGACCCAAGCCAAAGCAGATATGGGGCCACAGGGATACTGGTGGTAACTCCAGTAGGATGTGCAGCTATCACTCAATTCTGACTGCTGCTTTCCTAAAGAAGCTGTACCCAGCAGGGTGAGAAGCATTGCTGCACGCCCCAGAGACCACCAATTGCACATCCTAAGCTGAGCATTCCCCACCTGCCTCTTTGCAGCTACCTCTCCGAGCGCTGCAACGGAGCCACAGCATTCCCAGCGCGGAAGCCTGCGAGGATCACACGTCACTGCTGGGAGCAGGGGGGAGCCGGTGACAGTGGCCAAGCTAAATGGCCGGATCCCAGCAGGAGGGAGTCCCGTGATCCCTCTGTTTTCATAGTCCAGTGAGAAAATACTCCCCATCACCTTATTTTTCATCAGCAAAGTTCTGGAAATCAGACCCTTTACAATTTGATGCCCACACGTGGATTTAGGAATCTGGGCAATCAGGTTTGTAATTGTTTAGGGCAGGATTCTTCAAAGGACATGTGAAAATCTGTCCTCTAGCAGTAAACACCTCAAAGTGCTGTGAAATGTTCTTTAATTAGTGCATGCAATTTGTGAGGCTGAATTATTTCCTTAGCCCCATTTTACAGATGGGAAAGCCAAGGTACAAATGAGGCAACATGTTTCCCAAGGCTACATAGCGTGCTAGTGCCCAAGCCAGAAACAGACCCTACCGCTTCTGACTCCCGGTTTCTTGCTCTAATTACCAGAAAATTCCTCTCCTCTATGGCACAGCCAACTGGTTCCAATAATAAATCCAAGCTGTTGCAAAGATCAAGTCCATTTTTTCACTGCTTAACCCAAAAAAACATATAATTCTCAAAACACAGGTTTGGCTTTTCACCAGAGAAAGGATTTGTTTTTCATTATTCATCTGTTTTTTGGTTTTTTCCTCTCTCTTTTTAAAAGCCAAACATTCAATCACTCTGTTCAATATAGAGTTCCTAGCCTAGGAGCACTGCAACTATTGTTACCCTATAAATCTTCATTATTCTTACTATAAATACACTTCTGTATTTTTCATTTTGTTATTTCTATGACTAAATATGGCACCTTTAGCAAACCTCAAAATGCTTTCCAAAATTAAGAACTTTGAATCAAGTCCTGTAGTCCTTATTTCTGTGCAGCAATGCTTTAAAAAAAAAATAAATATAACATTTCTTGGTGTATGTCCAAAGCAATAACATTAACCTATGGCTTTTCAACACAACTTTAATCATGCCAGTCTGTGGTGGTAAAGATAACACCGCTCTACTTAGACACAGGCAGATGGTTACAATGGTACCTTATGTTACCTATTCCTCTAAGGGAGTAAGCTAAATCGGGATAAAATATCTATTTTTTTAAACTGTGTTCATCCTAGGTATGTCAGAACGAAAGATTTGAGAAGGAGCTTTAATGTTAACAGGTACTTCTCCTAGCCCGTAGAGTAATCACTGCGGAGCTAAGAGACATGCACAAAAGAATGACATTTGTCCTTGTTTAAAAGCAGCAGGATATTATTTCTAGCTTTGCTTCTTATTTGTTTTCCTAACCTGGAAATTCAGATTCTGTGGAGGCTGGAAGATAACTCCAGCCCTTAACTCCAGACACCTGTTGGAAGTGCTTCAACTAGAAGCCTAAAGTGAAGGGTGGATCTTCTCCCACGAGCACTGCGCTGCTCCACGCACGCACAGATGTACCCAGCTGGCACTGCCACCTTCCAGCCACGCTGTCCCCAAGCTGACACCCCGAGGTGTCCATTGTCCCTCCCCATTCAAAAGCCTATTTATTTATTTTACCTTAAAACATCCTTAGCAGAAGATCCCACAACTGGCTGTGTATAGACTACAAACACCCTGGCAGATACCCCCAGAGCTACTCTCAATCAAATATCCAAAACCAGGATGAAGTCTGTCCCATGGGTTCCTTACGTAGGATGGACACAAATGAGCCCTGCCAGCTAGGAAATTATGACTGTGAACATCGGGAACACTCTTAGTTGACCTACTGACATTTCATAAATTCTCTGAGGGTGAATTCCCTGTAGTACCAATGAAGAAAACAAGAAACAGACTTCTTCTTTCATGACCCCATTCCTGGTAAATGACATCCACAATCGGAGATGGCCCGTGCTGAATCCTGGCTCAGTGAGACCCAGCGGTCTATTATTTGATCCCCATGGGGATAGATGAGGCCTCCAAAGCAATTCCCTCCAAGGAGTGAGTGAGGACATCCCTCAGCAATGATACGAAGTGGATAAAAACCACAGAGGAACAGGGATCGACTGAAGGTGTGGGAAGAGGAATGCAAAACCAGCAAGGGGAGCACATATGCTCAAAGAGGGGAAAACTGACAGACCTGGGAATAAATCCTTCTCAAGCTTGAAAGATATTCCTTTAAATGAACAGGAATGGAGTGTCCTTGTCCTGTTGGATCTTGGCTTTGTTGGGGAGTCTTACAAACCCCACAGTACCAGAGAAATATGAACATGGGACTGTCACATAAGTGTCTTCACTTTTTCTTAAATACAAGGCAAGAGAGAACATCAGGTCTCTAGCACTGCACAGTGTCAATACACAATAAACTGGCTCTGGATAAGAAAACCAGCAGGCACGTATGTATCAATAATGAGCTTTTCCTACCACTTCAAACATACCCCTCATCGGTCAGAAATCATTTTTACTTGCTGTGAGATCAAGATAGGAACAGCAAGTCTTATCAATCAATAAATAAGAATGTCAAGTCTACAATAATTTGTAAATATTACATTGAAAAAAAAAATACCAGGTCTCTTTATCACTTTAAGCTGCATTATCTTCATCATATAAAAAACTGGTTTTGATCAAATTTTAAGACATACCATCTCATGCAATAATGGAAAACAGATTTCATTGCATATTTTCTCCTGGATTACTGAAATTACTTTCAGAATCTCAGAAGCCATTCCAAGCTGAAAGTTTTGCTTTATGTATCTTTAGTTCTTTAATTTAATTTATTATTTCAATTATCCCTGGCTAAATTCATCCCTGATCTCAGTCCATTGGCTACAGTTGTCTAAGACGGAGGACGGACTTGGCGCCTGCGAGACCAACAACAGAGAAGGCTCTAACACAGTACCATACAGCACCAAAGGCAGAAAAACTCTCTGAGTCAGTTTCAAGCTCAAGCTAAAAATAGCAAATTCAAATTAAAATCTCCCAGGCCAGATTCTCATGCTCAAAACCATTAATTTTAAAAGCTGAGATCACTCAGGGCCTCCTCCCAGGAAGTACTGAGTGACCCCTAACTCCAACAAAAGTTACTGAGAGTTGAAAGCTCACAGGATCGGGCCCTTCCATACGCTCCTAGTGACCAGCAAAAAACCAGACTGCCAGCACAACCCAGTCCCGCAGGAGGCTCGAGGATCACCCCTCCTTTGGATTCCAGTAAATCCCAATTAGAATTTACTCAGCAATTTTCAGGACCAAGTTCCTAGACCAAGAAATCACGACTGTCCCAGCAGAGGTGACAAGATGCACAGGAGTTTCGGCTGCTGACTACTGACATCCACACACAGGACACAGGAATCCCTGTGTCTTCCTGTTATGAGCTGCTGCTTCTTTGCCAGTTCACAAATACTTAAGGGGGAATAAACAGTTTTTTTCAGGTAATAATATTCTTCTGGCGGTGTTCTTGCTCTGTCACAAGGTTAGGTGCACAAACAGCAGTCAGATATAACACTGAATATAAAATTCTTACCTTCCTCGGGTCCAACACAATCACATGATCCTGGCTTCCTTTTGCATTTTCATTGCCCAACATCCATCTCTATGGATTATCCCAGGAAAAGCAAGTTCTGTATTAGTCAGCTGGAAGGAAAAATGGAAAGGAGTTATTAAAGATACTGGACTCACTTCATCAAATGACAAAGAACAAACTCCTGGCTTTGAGCAGCTGTAAGGTAATAACAGAGAACGAGTGATTGCTTTGTGGGCTCTTCAAAGCAGAGCTCGGTGCTAACTGGTGCATGAATTGCCATGTTGAAAAAATAAATAATTTGAAAGCCAACACCTGAAAGGCAGTCTTGGCAGGGACTCCAAAGAGGGTGAATTTGCAAGAAACCAGATTGCCAGTGCCACCAAGGAAAAAAAAGTGCTACTTACCAACCAAACATCTCTATTGAAGAGAGTTATCAGCTGTGGGTCTTGTTAAGCTGTCTCGATTTTATGCCAGATTTTGCAATGTTGTAGCTTGGAAAAATGACCTGAGGGTGCCCTAGGGGCTCAAAAAATCAGAAAACAAATAAATCAAACCGTAAACATGTTTTTACTCTTATGATTCTTGCACACCCATGATTGCTGAAGAGTTGATATTCTAGAGCAATCAGTACTGGCCATGCTGCAGAATGATGATTGAGATACAGATCGTGCCCAGCACGAAGATGAAGGATTATCACAATCTCCTGCAGAAATGCAGTAAGGATCAATGTTCATCACACTTTTCATCTGCAGAGAAAAGCAGAGCAAATAACTTTTCGTTCTACTCCTGGCAAGTTTCACACATTAGTCACTGGAATGAGGATGCTCCAGGGCAAGATCTAAGCAAAGATTCACAGATTGCTTCAGAAGAAGTTTCAGAGGATTGGCTCCATCACCCGATGCTGCTCTAATCGCACTACAAGGATGCCCAATTTCACCACCTGAAAACTCCCAGCCAACAACCGGCAGCCTGGTGCTGCCCTCTCACGGGCTGCGAACAGCAGAGCTGCTCAGCGAGACCCAGCAGCCACAGAGGCAATAAATAGTACAGAGGGTTCGGAGTGTCCCTGTCATCATCAGCTGGATTTATGGCATGCCGCAGTGACTGCACAACCACAGCCGGCGCTTTAGCAGCTCCGGTTTTCCATAACAGGGTACAGGGCTCACAAAGCAAAGCTCCCGTGACCAGAACTGCAGTGCTGGGTGATGCCGAAATACTGACCAGCTCACAAGCACGCAGCCCTCGGTGCTCCAGGTCCACTCATCTCTGCTCCATCACAATTAGTGGTCTCATTTCCTCCAGGAACTGCCACCCTTGCTGTTGAAGGCCTGGGGGAATAAACAGGAGAAGAGGGAGGATTACACCGTACCCAGTCCAACCCCACATGCTGGGCTGATGACCCCAAAGACTGAATCTCCTGCCTGATGAGTGGAGAGGCAGTGGTCTAACCTCAGAGCTGGGGGCAGCCCCAGTTTGGCTGGGATTCAGAGCACAGTTTCTGCCCCATGGGATTGCTATCAATGAAGGCACTTTCGCAACTTTAAAAAAAAAGTTAAAATTTTTATTTTGTTCGTAGGTGGAGAATAAGCAAGCAGCACTGGGCGGGAGGGGAGCATCTGCTCTACCAACAGGCTTGCCTTTCCACAAAACCTATTCCCCTATTTATTCCCCAAAACTTTGCATATCCATTAAGTTTTGCAATACATCCATTCATACTCATTTCCTAGCCCCATTTCTTATTATAATTACCTAGAGTCCTTCTGCGCCTGCGCAGTGCTCTCTGGTGGTCTTAAGGTGGTCGACGGGATGAAGTAAAACCGAGCTTCCTCGGAGTTGAACTTCTCACCTTGCCGCAGTCCAAAGGGGCAGGCTGGTTTTCAGCCAGTTTTTTAGGG
>NW_010130505.1:14271-19498 GCF_000699245.1 Pterocles gutturalis | reverse complement strand
TGTCTCCCCCTACGAGACAGACAAGTTCCGTCTCTCGACAACAGGCCAGGGGTTGAGTAAACCACCCCATGGTCAAAGAACCCAAAGTTCCTGTCTCGACACCAGTCCCTCAGCCAATTATTCATGACTTGTATTTTCCTAGCCCACCCCATGTCCTGCACATCCCCAGAAGGTATAGAACAGAACACGACTTGCGTACCTGCTCCTTGAACTATCCGCCCTAAACCCCTGAAATCTCTTTTCATAGTTCGCAGGCTCACTGCCTGCCTGAACTATGAGTAACGGGTAGTAATCAGTGGGGTGACATGTTAAGTTAATATTAACTGATGGTGAATAATGACACTGATTTTTCTGTCTCTGTGAAGTAAGGGAGTGAAATCAACATTAATGCTCTGATAAAAGTAAAATATACACTGGAGGAAAATTATTTTCTCAATATCTCTTTAAATGCAATTTCGTAACAGTGGCAAGGAGAGGAAAATCAGTCAGAAGCATTTTCCTTTTTTTACTGTCTTGCTGCATGTCATTGAACCTTTAAATCTGGGAACATGGATTTGTAACACAACAGATTTTTTTTTTTGTCATTCATGCTTCATAAGGTATTATGGCAAAGATATGTGGATCATTTATTGGAAAAAAAAAATACTGAAATGTTTTACTATTCTTAGAGCTCCAGAAAACTAAATAATTTTGAGAAAATAAATTGCATTAAGTATTGTGTATTTTTTGGATGCATTTGAGATTATGTCAGAAAGTCTACGAATTAAGTGGCTCTTCTTTCATTTTTGTTTGTTTGTTTCTTTTGGGGTTTTTTGCTTGTTTTGTTTTTTATTGTGGGATTGTAGTTTTTCTTTCTCCCCCTGACAGGATTCTGTCAGAGAGAATTTAACAGAGTTATTAGAAATCAGTTTCCTTCTTAAATCAGGAATAAAGTTGGTTGTTTTTTTGTTTTGTTTTGGTTTGGTTTTTTTCAGAGAGCAAAAGAGGAAGCCATGCAGAAAGAAGTAAAAGTGAAGCTTATTACTGATTCTGTGAATAATGTTATAGCAAAGGCTCCACCTGCAGCTCATGAGGCTTTGAAAAAGGAACTGGATGTTCTAATTACCAGCTACCAGCGACTCTGCAGCAGACTGAATGGAAAGTGCAAAACTTTAGAGGTTGGTTATCTTGTCAGTCATTGTATTTATAGTTCTTCTAACTGCAGAAGTAAGGTAGAGAGCAAAGACATATTATCATATGAGATCATGAGTAGCCCAAGGCTGTCTTCACTTTATGAACCATATACCAAATACCACATGGTATGAGCCATATACCTAAATCTTGGTGAGAATCATATATGCTGGAGACTTAAATTAAAAAAGAAGCCTCAGACATGGCTCTTAGGTGGAAAACAGCAATGGCTGTTCAAGGTTCTCATCCCTCTTGAGATTAAGCCAAGTGTCTGGCTTCTGTAGCAACCCTGTGATGTTGTCTTCAGCAGCTTCTCTAGATTTCTTTCTCCCATGGTGAAGGATTTTGATTAAATGTCCCTGAAACTGGACAGACAGTGTTATCTCAGCATGGGAACAGTGTTTGATTGCTGGCAAGCTGAATATATCTGATGCATTTTGAGTCAACCCTGCCATTTTGGCCAACTCCGTTACAGATTCTTGCCATAGGGTTATTTGCATATTCTACAGTGGTCACAGTGGATTAGGTAGGATTTTTTGTTGTGAAGTAATTAGTAATAGCTAACTTCACACAGGACAATTACATACTTGGGTAAAATTTATTTCCTCTAAATTTCACTGTGGAAAATTAGGTGTGTAGTTTAGGCTGGTAATCTATATCTCCCCTGATCATTGATGTTGTTGTTGTGTGGTAATATCCTTCTGTAACCTGCTCCTAGACCAGACAAATGTGATATGACCAAAGTTAGGTGAGATGAATCGCACTCTGGGAAACCTGTCCTACAAACAGCCTAATGCATCTCAATAAAATTATTTTAACTTCTATTAACAAAAAGGGAACAGTGAAAAGATTATTTATGGAGAGTTCAAATGTTTTTCTTGTGTATGAAGTGCCATTTTTATCTGCTTATTTAAGTATCTTCAGGCACTGTAAAAATAAAGTATTAGACAACAATCTAATTCCAGGAGAACAAGAACATAATTTCATTTTACAGCATTGTGTTTAGTACTCTAGCACTTAAGTGGTCTGTAAATTACACTAAGTGTGGTTTAGAGTTAATTTTCATAGAGATTTCAGTCAGGATTCTTGAAAGCTGTGTTTTTAGACATTTTATGAATGTGCTTTAAGTAATTAAAATACAGAATATGTAAGCAACCTAACTACATCTTGTAATAAAGACAGAAACTCCTAACATGAGTCTTTAAAACTTCTGGTAAGTTATTTATTTATATTTTACATGAAAATTTTACAGACAAGCACGTGAAGTGGATAATTCATGAGACAGGAGATTCAAGTTGTGCTCTGCAGAAGTGTTCACTTTTTCATGTTGTCTTCTGTGAT
Source organism: Pterocles gutturalis (assembly GCF_000699245.1). Taxonomy (NCBI): domain Eukaryota; kingdom Metazoa; phylum Chordata; class Aves; order Pterocliformes; family Pteroclidae; genus Pterocles; species Pterocles gutturalis. The sequence goes on along the minus strand of NW_010130505.1, from coordinate 16,987 downwards.
TTTACTTTGTTTAATCAAAATGATTTGGTTATGTATTATTTTTATTTGGAACATAAAAATGCTGGGAAAAAATCAACTATATGGCACCGTAACCATCAGATATCAACCATGTTGTTTTAGGGATGAAGCATGCAATGTTTTCAGTGTTTTAATAAATGAAAGCTATCTGTCAGATTTTCAATCTCAATAAACATTCTTTTTTCTCCGTCAGGAGGTATGGGCATGTTGGAGTGAATTATTGTCATATTTGGATGCAGAAAATAAATGGTTAAATGAGATTGAACTGAAACTCAAGGCAACTGAAAATATCCAGGGAGGTGCAGAAGAGATTTCTGAGTCTCTAGATGTAAGTGCTGACTTAAATAATATCAAATCACACATATTGATAAACTGTAAATCACATTACACTCAAAACAAGCTATGCATCAACATTACACATGAGCAAGATGCAGAATAGTTGAAAAGTCCCATGTTCTCACTTGATTCAACAAATGAGGTTTTGAATTTGAATCCACCTAAGTGAAACACTAATTAAATGTGTTATGCCTGATGTCATAATCAATTTTTGGTGACAATAAAATTCATGTTCTTAAAAAAAATTGCTTCACTTAAGCTGCTCAAAAAAATGTTGAACACTTCCAGGAGAGCAAGCTTTCATCCTAGCACTGCAACTCTGTTTATTATTACTTAATTTTTATTCATGGAACCTTTCAAATTTGTAAAAATAAAATTAGTTTGCTTAGTGGATCAAAATACAGAACGTTACATTGATAATGCATTTTTGCTGTTGATTCAGATATTCGACCAATTTTTTTTTTTAATTATTTTTAAGTACACAAATGCTTCCACTAAACTCATTGGACATAGTCCACATTTTTAAAAATCAAGCACTCAGTTTTTTGCTTTGTGATAAATCTTCCTCTTTTGTTGGTAATAAGTAGTACAGAACATTTTTTGTTAAGATATGGGACCTACATATTTTTATCTTTTCTCTCTATGGTTATTGTGAATGAAATGTGCAATTTCTTACATTTTAGGGGACATTTTGATTGCTCAGTAGAATCTTAATTGCAGAAAGAAAAACAAACTACTTTTTTGACCTTGTTTCAGTCTTTGGAACATTTAATGAGACATCCAGAAGATAATCGCAATCAGATTCAGGAATTGGCTCAGACTTTAACTGATGGCGGAATCTTGGATGAATTGATCAATGAGAAACTTGAGAAATTCAATACTCGATGGGATTGGAGGTAAGTTTAATAATTGACCTATCCTCCCATTAAACAGCTGATAGTCTAACATGAGTTAAAAAAATATATATTTTGTTGGTATAGATTCTAAACAGTACACAAAGACAGACTTACTTTAGAAGTGGACAGTTTGCATAGGTGTGGTGCATTAACTACTGTAGGTAGCAAAGCACCACATAGCTGCTCACTCATTCCCCGCATCTCCTGGTGCAATGGGGAGAAAATGGAAAGGCAAAAGCGAGAAAACTCATGTATTGAGATAAAGGCAATTTAATAAGTGAAAGAAAAAAAAAAGGAAAAAGCAAATGATGAAAAACCAATCACTCACTCCCAGGAGACTAGTGCACAGCCAGTCCCCAAGCAATGGCAATTTTGAAAAAACGCTTCCCCAGCCCCCTTTTACTGCTGAGCATGACTCTGTGGTACAGAGTATCTCTTTGGTCAGTTCAGCTCAACTGTCCTGGCTGTGTCCCTTCCCAGCCTCTCGTCCACGCCCAGCCTGTTTGCTGGCAGGGACACAGTGAGAAAGAGAAGGCCTTGGCACTGTGCAAGCACTGCTCAGCAATATCTAAATCATCCCTGTGTAATCAATATTGTTTTGGTCACCAGTCTGAAGCAAACCACCATATGGGCTACTGTGAAGAAAATTAACTCCACCCCAGCCAAAACCAGTACAATAGGTAACTCTAAAATTCCAAAATTGAAGTGACCATCTAGTGGATTTAATCTTCAATTGCATGTTTAGAGATGCTTTCTCTGACAAAACTCTTATTCAGAAACAAAATATTTTCAATTAAATCTGTAAGCGAATGCTACTCTTTATTCTTTACTAAACAAATAGTCTTTGTATCAATGCAAGATTTTATAAAGACACTTCAATTTAGAAACATGTTTAGCACAAGGAGATTCGAATCTAGCAATGGGCTACATTAGTAATCCTTGCCACAGACTCCATGAAGAAAATTTTACTAATTCTTTGACAGGTCCCACTGGTGGGACAGTATACTTTTTTGCTGGTAAATCAATTCAGAACTGTGATAATTGTGCATGAATATTTACTTTTAATACTAGGAGCTTATTTACCATACGTTTATGTGCGTACTAATACAAATGTGTGCGTATGTGTATAATGGCAGGACCAAACAGAATTCACGGAAGAATTTTAAGATAACTGAAGGCTACATAAGGAAATCAACCACTAGTTGTTTATTAGTAACAAAGATGGGGACAAACTCTAAATAAAAGCAGGACAACCATACAGGACAGAGTAACAAGGCAGTTAAATTACAGAAGTATTTGGTGCAAATATGTGAAAAGTGATACTTATGGAGGACTTCTAACTTCATATGCAAAACTGTAACTTTTGAGCTGACTGTTACTGTTCAGAAGGAAGATCTTGGAGTTATAAAGAGGAATATTAGGAAGATGTAATTTCAGTTCTTGGTAAAGATCAGAAAGGAATTATT
>NW_010130505.1:13965-14260 GCF_000699245.1 Pterocles gutturalis | reverse complement strand
AAGACCTAGCAAAGGACTCAGAGACCCTCTTTATGATTGGAACCAGAACATGTTCAAAGATGAGCTATAAAGACTGTCAAAACTTACTCAGTTTCAATTGTATAAACAATGTACAAATAAAGACTTTTGGAAAGCAGCTGTGTTAGAATTATGAGAATTTACCATAACAATCACAACATTTTTTTCCTCTTTCATGGTGCTTGAAATGTCGTTCTTGAAAACAGTGGAGGTAAAAAACACTACAATAACAATTAAGGAAGAGTCCTTGGCTATTCTAATCTTAAACTTGAAGGAT
>NW_010130505.1:0-13954 GCF_000699245.1 Pterocles gutturalis | reverse complement strand
TCCTTCTGCTAAGTACCTGGTGGTAGTTCTGCTGCAGTGCAGGCATTCCCATGGTCCAGTATTGTTAGTGTCATAACAGAAAATTAAACATGACCTTCTGTGTACCTGCTCTTTTTTTTTTTTCCAATTATTTTTCTCCCCTATCATGTCTAACTTCTGTTTGAAAGCAGATACATTCCCTGGAATTCTGCTTCTTGGTATCTGTTGGGTTTTTCCCTGACTTGGAAGAGATATCTGGGAATACAGAGAGGGCTTCTAGTATGTGAGAACAGGACTTTCAGATAGTCTTGCTTAGTGATGGATGAATACTATTCAGTCTTCACAACAATAAGCATTAAATAAAAATTCATGCCAGCTGCAGGGGTTAAATGTGGAAAAGTACAACATAAAGGTGTGTGAAATTCTGGAGACAATTTGGATAAGTATATAAGCAAAATATATTAGAAATGTATTAACTGCTTTCCAATTTAATTTAAATGTAGACAAAAAGCGAGGTGGGGAGAGAAGGCCTCCCCCTTCTTTGAAAGCTTGATCTGATATTTAGTGGTCAAATACTAATGGTAAGATCTGTATATGAATGTAAGAGCTGTAAAGAAGCTATTTCAGTCACAAATGACTCAGTCACACTGCTTCTTTATGGTCTCTTTTCTACAGCAAAATGTTTTATCAGTTTTTCCACTGAAGTCTCACACACTTTTTTTCATAGGTTCCTGACACTGAATTTTCTGTGCTGTTTGTGTAGCCCTGATTAAATCCAAACAGCATGCACTCTCCTTGCATAAAAATACATTGCAGGCACATAACACTATTCAGCTTGTGTTCAAGGTCATTTCTACTTCAGACAGACTAATAGGCTATCCTAATGTGGTTAACTTATTTATTTTTATTTGAATAATTACCAAGACAATAAGCTCATGTGGGCAGAAGCTGATATGTGAAATACTTATTCACTACTAATAGAGCAACCAGACCACTGCCATATGAATAATGCTGCAAGACAATACAATGTTGCTACTGAGACAGAGATTCATTTTTAAAGGCAGATAATGGCTTTATGTTTGTATGCCTTATCTTTAGTTACAGAATCACAGTTAACAAAGGCTGAGTGTGTTTAGTATGCTTTTGAACATCTGGGGCTGATCATTAAGCAACATATACCCTACCTTTACTTTTCAAGGTCTGATTCACTTACAACTCTACATATTGGATCTAAAAAACACTGTTGCCTGAAGAATTTCAGGCTAATATTGCAAGTGGTGCATCATCCCCTGTAATGCTGAAAGTGATTCACATTCTGCCCACCAAAATTCAAAAATGTTGGCTAGGTATTTTTGAGACTATGCTTGCAAAACAACTGTATAAAACATTTTTATTTAGGTGGGCTTTACACTAGGTTCAATTTTTATTCTTGGGGACTTCTTTTAGGACTTGCCTCAAGATTACCTTTTGTTTCTTTCAGAGAGCACACATTCATCATTTGACACAATTTTTCTGTTTTGTTCTCCTCTCAAGAGGAGAAAGAATCCTTTGTGCCCCGTCTCCACATGATTGCATTGAAGGCTACTGAGAGGGCTGCTTTTACAAGCTCTGAGGCACTATTTGCAGTGATACTGTAAAGGGATAAAGAAGTCTGCCTTGGAATAGTTTGCAGTTTTGGAATACGGCTGATCAAAGATGAATATCACTTTTGGGTTGAAAGATCAAATATTTGTAGCCATTTACTTTAAAAACATCCTGATAAATAATACTGGAATTTGCAGGAGAATTAGTTCTGGTTTGGAGGGTATTAAGAATTCCAGGGCCCAAAATTAGTGCTTTGAATGTTAGAAAAGTTGTTTCTAGTTTAAGGCCAAACACTAATCCACAAACAAAAAGAGGAGATTAACACATTAATAATTTGATGCAAAACATACAGAGCTGTTGTAATGTATCTTAGACACAACTATTATAACACCAAGAATTTAGGTCAAATGTTAAAGTAATTTAAACAAGGTAAGAAGGAATTTAAAATTTAAAGTTTTCTAACTTTTAGCATAGTAAATGTAGTTGTATTTTTTCCAATTGCATCTTAATTTTACCACATGTGATGGGTTAGTCCTTGGCTGGGGGCCAAACCACACACCCACTCACACAGTTCCCCCCCACCCATCCATGGACAGGGGAGAGAGTTAAAGGTTTAAAGGGAAAAAGGACTCGTGGGTTGAGATAAGGACAATTTAATAACTAAACTACAATAACATTGAAAATAATACTATATACAAATATACAAATGAGTGATACACAGTGATCCTGCCCCCCCCCCTGATGATAAAGACTTAGCCTGTTCCCAGCTAACAATCCTGGAGCAGGGAGAGTCAATCCCGGAACAGGGAGAGTCCCAGAACCACATTCACGATTCCCCCAGGCAGGGGGATGCACCATTCCCAGAGATAGCGGTCTGAGCGTCACAGACCAAGAGCTGACAGGGATGTGGGGGGGAAGGCCTTGGGAGAGCGACCACCTGGAGCGAGATGATCCGGAGCCAAGAGAGATATGGAAACCAAAGAGACCCGGAACAAATAGGGACAATCTTCTGGAGGGTCCTCACCTATATAAGTGGGCATGACGTGTATGTTATGGAATAGATTATTGGCTATTCTGAGTTTCAATCTGAACCTAAGAGCAAATCCTAGGCTAGCAACTGGCTGTGCTTCTTTCCTTCTCTGACAGCCTTGGCAGCAGCACAAAACATCGCTTCTTATCAGCTTTCTTCTGAGCACAAATCCGAAACACAGCCTCTTGCTAGCTATTATGAAGAAAGTTAACTCTGTCTCTGCTTAACCCAGGACACCACACCGCATAGCATAGACAAAAAAATCAAAGCAGCACCCATTTATACCTGAGAATATCATCACAGCTATGAAAGTGCCATTTCCCAATGTTCAGCTATATGGTTCTGCTCCTACTGCCAAAATAGTTCCTCTCTTGTACCACTGCATTCACATCTTGGTCTGATATTATCTATTCACTTATCCAAACTGTTCACAGTTTTTGGAAAATATATACTTTCACTTCACTTGGAAGATACAAAATGTCACACAGTTTCTCAGGCTGTAATCAAATCCTCTCTGAGGAAAATAAAAAGGGAATGTTTTGTCTTTGTGTGTGTGTGTGTATGTACTTTGTGTGCATGTAAAGAATGTCACAAGCATACATATATATTTATCTGACTTCATATTTGTTTGAAATGCAGACATAATAATTCAGTTAGACTCAGGCAAGGGTTTGTTGTAATTCTGTCTTAGCTTTATCTGCTTTACTATGTAATCAATGAGTTTGGGGATGTTTTTTATTTTCCAGTTGCATTTGAGAACAGGAGTTTGACATACATAGTTTCTGCTGATACCAGCACAGAGATGACAACTTTTCAATCACCACATATTTGTCACACAATTTTAAGACTCTTTGTGAGTTTCTATGCAGAGATAACTACTTCACTGCATGCATACAGGCTGCTCCTGACACTGACAGCAAGTTTATCATAACTTAAGCAAGTCCCTAGTTGCACATAATAGTTAGCATGGGTCAGTATTTAACAAAGGTTCAAAGCTTCAAGTATTGCAAGAACATGGCACCAAATTTGTGTCCAGTATATTGAATTCTTCAGCAAGTGTAGGCACTTATTTTAATGACTAATAAGAATGGAACTTTCTCAGTGTCTTATTTTAAATTGAGAGCTTTTCTGAACATCAGAACACTACAGCCCTCAGTATGATTGGACTATGCATTTAGCCAAAGAGGTTGGTAAAGGCCAAGAAGTTTTCTCTCATTCTTCCAGGAGGATGCCCTTTCCCTGGTTTCTGGTCTAACGTGTCTTTCAGTCTACTCTATAGCGATGCAAATGGAAGGTAGACAGTGACTGTGTCTTATCCAGGCTTACAAATTAGTAGTAAGGAGTGCTAAGGTAAATGGAAGCTGTGGGTTTTAACCCCACTGTTTTGAACAAGCTGAGAACATTGTAATATAAAATCTCCAATCAGATGAAGGTAAAAGTCTTTTAAGTAGCAAGCCTTAGTACTGTACTGGGAATTTACACTGTTTTAATGGTTCATTTGGTGCGGTAATAATACATTAGTGGCTCAGGTGCTTCCATTAACACTGACAGCGTGAGTCTGATATGTAAAGCTACTCAGTTCCACAGAAGGTTCCTGGAACTGGCAGTGATACAAGATTATCTGATCAGCTGTTTTGAAATAGCACAAAGCGGCTTACAAACACAAATATAGTAAATACTGGTTGGATCCCTATCCTTCATCTAAGTCAAGCAGCTAGCAAGAATGCTCACAAAAAAAGAATCTTTTTTATTTGTTAAATTTTCTCCTCTATAAGGATCTGAGCTCTGTGAAGAAGGTAGATATATCAAGAATTCTCACTGAATTGCTGGGAGACTTTTTTTTTCCAAGGCAAGAGTTTCATAGTAGCTATGAAATCAAATTAAAGTATAGCTGGCTCACCAAATAGAGAAAGTGTGATTTGACTTGAAAAATGGCAGGACACCTAAAAATTCTATTTAAAGATTGCTTACTTTCTCCCTTCTCCTTTGATTCATGTCTGAGAAAGTTAGTCACTTTATTCTGTGGTCAGCAGTATGGCTGGGCTTGTACAGAGAAAAACTGTATTGCATTTGAGATTGTTGGTAGTTATTATGTGCTTTGTATAAAGCAGAAACTCTGCTAGGCAGAAGCTGTAGTCTAAGTAAAATATGAGACTGCAGGTGAACACAATGACAGATGGAAGAAAGTACCATGTTCTTTATTACCTGGTAATTATCATATTAAACTGTTACAAATAATAGTTAAAGTTAACCAATTTACGTCAAAAGTTTAAACATATGTGTGTTTTACGGAGAGCTTGGAAGGAGAATTTGTTGTTCTGATTTGGTAAACCATAAAGGGACCTACTTTGAAAAGAAAGCATCCTTGTCAAAAAAAGGATTGTATAAAAGGTGATGGTAGGCTATCCACGGTGGCACTGATGGTGGCATAGAAGCAAATAGTCAATTTTCTAGACTAAAAGAGACTATGGAGAGAGCGATAACAGATTGGGAAAGTCCACAGCCAAGACAAGACATGGATCCATCTCTTTTTCTTTCCAAATTAGGCATTGCCTCTGTGCCAAACAGCTATTTATACTTCATATAAGAGAGCTCCTTCTCAAGAGAGTCTTTATCCCTCTCAGTTACTGAAGTGGATTGTCTCAGATGGGATTGTGATGACAATAACCCTATTCTCAGTAAACAAAATCTCCTGAACTATATAATAAGATCAGGAGAACCGCTATGCCTCAGAATGAAAGACTACACTATCAGGATGGTTTTGTTATGCAGCTTTGCCAACTTCCACTCTGTATAGAAATCCTCAATACATGCTTTAATTTTTCAGGGATTTTTTAGAACTGTCTGCGCAGTCTGAAATTTTGTTTGTTTGTTTCTTACTAAACTGAATGAGTGGCAAAAAGATGCGCAACTTATCATACAAAAAGGTGGATGAGTGCAAGTCAGGAGTACTATTTTTGATTCTTAGCCTCAATTTTTTTAAAAAACAAATATTGTGCAAAAAATGTATTATATGCATTATGACTGTAAATATTGATAATATTGTCATTATTTTCAGGCTGTGAGAAGACAAAAGAGTCTTGAACAGAGTATTCAGTCTGCCCAGGAGACTGACAAAACCCTCCGCTTAATCCAGGAGTCTCTTACTGTTATTGACAAACAGCTAACAGCCTACATTGCAGACAGAGTTGATGCAGCACAGGTCCCTCAGGAAGCACAGGTAAGTGATATACAGGTTGAACTGATGTGCTTACTAGTTTTCTCAGTCAAGCAAAGACTGTTTGGTTGTCAGCCTGATATTAATAACGAGGATTTGCAACATGATCACTATGAAAGTGCAAGTAAATTTTAGGTGGATTATTTTGAGAAGTTCAAGCTAATTTTCTAGTAAAGTCATATTTTCCTTCTGTTTTATATTATATACCTTTCCAGAAGATAGTGAAGAACTATAAATGTCATTGAAAACTATGCAGTAACTTATAAATTACAAAGATAAACTCTGTGACAGTTCTCATCCTAGAAAGAAGAAACTCATCATCTTCATTACTCTTAGATGGCTCTTTTACAAAGTTGATTACTTGGCCTCAGGATTGTTACAAAATTATTGAAACATAGACAGCATTGTTAATTATTTCATGACATGCACATAAATGTACTTATATATTGGTTTTTACAGCTCATGTAAGTTTAACAGAAACAGCTTTTCCCATTCCTTAGAAATAGTTTATTGAGCTTTTGAAATAAAATTGTACATCTGATTCTTATTTTTACTCTTTCATTTATTTCTTCTATAAATCTGCTTTACTACAGCATTAAAATGGTAAGAATACAAATTAAATAAAACCAAACATCTCTGGTATAAAATTATTAACAGTTTACATTATTATGTACAGCAACTTTTCTGTAAATTCTGCCTAAATTTAGGAAATCTGATTATTACAAAAACAAACAGAAAAAGCTACAGAGAAATCTAAAACAAATGCTTTATAATGATTTTAGAAGAGGCATTAAACTGTGTTTGCAAAAAATAAGTGTCTTCTGTGGAGTAGCTTAGATGATCTTAAATATATTCAGAGCTGAATATATGTAGCCCTGAAAATCATGTTGTCTCTCCTTTTAAAATAAAGGTTTCCATGTCTTTTGAATTAAAATGTGGATAGAGATACCTTTCAGTTGCTTTTCTAGTGTGTGTGTGTTTGTAGGTATAGGCAGATATTTTTGTGTGTGTGTGTATGTATTTAAAGTTATATTTGGAAAACAGGATCGTATTTGCATTCAGTCTTATTTTGAATCTGATTTGAATTTATTTGCTTCTAACTTAACATCAGTATAAGAATAGGATCAAATTCAGACGAATTATTGTTTCAGTTTGAATTCTAAACTATGTTAGCTATCAGTTGGCCCTCCTGAATTATTTTTCTACTTCCTTATAATGTGAATAATGTAAACATTTTTATTTTATGAAATAGGATACAAATCATCATTAGTTAAAGATGTACCGGTTTAATTTCTCATCTTGTAATCATATAACTCTAATACATAATAAAAATGTGGTAGGAAAGTGTCCTTTTTTTTCTGGTGTATTTGGACCTTATACATTGTAACAATTTTCAGTGGTGCTTCATATATCCCGTGGATGCAACCCCTTTAATGTGCATCCTCAAGTACAATATTGGCAATGATAACAGACTATGTAAAAGGAAGTAATTCAGAACTTCAACAACTGAAACAGCATAAAACTTGACCAGTCTTAATTAGCACACTTTCATGGGAGAATTTCAGCTCTGTGCTTTTGCAAAACTTGTTTTTCTTCATGAGATTTTGTTGTCTGATGTTGAGTTCACCTGATTATACTATATCCATGGTGGGAAAACCAGCATAGAGGCTGCTGAGGTTTTCCCTTTCATGTTTTTATTTTAAAATGCCAGTGGGACCTAAAGAAACAAAATTAACAACTGAACAGATTTAATGCAAATATTAAAGTTCTCTGAAGTTCAGTTGTGAAGTTCTTTAAAGTCCTTAGAGTGAAAGGGAATAAACAATCAGTTTTATGCAGGTAAATATACCAAGTCATTCCTTTAGTGAATGGCCGTGCCAACCGATAGCAGAATAGGCACATATTGAATGGCTGCATCTCCTGTGGAGCTTCTGCTGTCACAGCTCTTTTGTAGCACTGAAAACAGTACATTCATATAAGATATTCTACATAATGCATAGTGTCTGCACAGCTGGAATAGGAATCTTTCAGTCAATGATGTTGGTTTCTGGCCAGGGGTTGGTTTATCCATGCTGTGGGATTTAGCAAACTGTTCTGTAATATGTGTTGCATTTCTAAAAGAACATATGGGAGAATTTATAATCAGAAAGCTGTTGAGGGTTTGAGAGTTTTGCATGTCTGCTTCAAAAATTCAAATCCATTTAGAGCTTTGATAGGAAGAAGAATCTGTGGTTCAGCTGATTGGAAATGAATCTGAGAAAACAAAATTATATTTAGCTCCTATTTTTAAATTAAATTATCAGTTTAGTTTATTCAGAAAGTTGACAGAAAGAAAAGGGAGTTAGATATATGCTGTTCAACTTCTCCTTTTTATCATTTTTTGAATGTAAGTTCCATGTGCTTCTTACTCCACCATGTGGCAATGAGAATTTAATGCTGGAGAGCAACTGCCACCCAGCAGTTTCTACTTACTGCCTCATTTTTAATTAAACTAAAGATCCTGTATTCAGACAAAACAAAATGCAATGTGGAGAATAAATGAAGAACATTGTGTTTCTGAGAAAAACAAAAGTAATATACTTGATCTTTTCAATAAACTCCCTGAGTAATTTAAGTTCTGTAGTGAAAATTTTGAGTTCTGTAGCCACTACATGCCTGACTATTTTCTAGGTGAATCATAGAAAATCATAGAATCATGGAATGGCCTGGGTTGAAAAGGACCTTAAAGATCATCTAGTTTCAACTCCCCTGCTGTGGGCAGGGCCACCAACCACTAGAGCAGGCTGCCCAGGGCCCCATCCGGCCTGGCCTTGAACACCTTCAGGGATGGGGCATCCACAGCTTCTCTGGGCAACCTGTTCCAGTGCCTCACCACCCTCACAGTGAAAAATTTCTGCCTAATATCCAACCTAAATCTCCCCTCTCTTAGTTTAAAACAATTCCCCCTCATCCTGTCACTACCAGCCCCTGTAAACTGTCGCTCCCCCTCCTGTTTATAGGCTCCCTTCAAGGCCGCAATGAGGTCTCCCCGGAGCCTTCTCTTCTCCAAACTGAAAAAACTCAGTTCCCTCAACCTTTCTTCATAGGAGAGGTGCTCCAGCCCCCTGACCATCTTTGTGGCCCTCCTCTGGACCCGTTACAAGAGCTCCACGTCTTTCTTGTGCTGGGGGCCCCAGGCCTGGACACAGTACTCCATATGGGGTCTCACAAGAGCAGAGTAGAGGGGGAGAATCACCTCCCTCTCCCTGCTGGCCCTCCCCTTTTTTAATGCAGCCCAGGACATAGTTGGCCTTCCAGGCTGCAAGCGCACACTGCTGACTCATGTCCAGCTTCTTGTCCACCAGAACCCCCAAGTCCTTCTCTGCAGGGCTGCTCCGTGAAGATAGTTATTAATCTGTTTTTAAAATATCATTGTACTATATTCAAAGCCAAAGTTAATGTGATGACATAATGTCAGAGTTATTCAGTTGTGCAATGTGTTACTTGACAAGCATAATGCCGTGCTTCATTGCCTTCAAACTAATATTTTGGGACAAGAAATTCACAGTTGTCCACTTACTAAAATGTCTAATGTTAAAGCTATTTACACTTAGTTTTCCTCTGCTGGAAATTGTGAGAAGTATTTTGTTCAGCCGCATGTAGATCAGTGATCAAAGAGGGAATAGCTGATAAGCATTATTCAGAAGTGTAAGCTTACGCTTTGTTGTCTATTAAGTTTGAATATCTATGTAGATTTCTGTACTATACAGGTTCTCACACTCTATACATCTCTATAGCATCTGAATGCTGCATTAACTGTTTTAACTGCACAAACTGCATTTGTCATGTCCAACTTATTCAGTCTTGCCTTGTCAATCATGTTTCTATCCTCTGATGATTTGTTCTTCTTGTTTGGACTCTTCAGTTAATCTTTCTTGAAGTGTAGTGTCCAAAACTAAATAGGCTGTTCTTGTGGAGATTTAGCTGTATGTCATTCCAGCTATCATCTTCTACATGTATTATATGCTTTTATTCTTTTTTTTTCAAAGGTGTGGCATCATTGGCACATATTCTTTTCATATTTTAAAGATGGGTACTTCAGATTCGTTTTTCTAATCTTCTGGTACTTTGTTTATCCTTTCAGAGTTTTCAAAGGTAACCACTAGAAGTTCTGAAATTACTTCAGATATGTGTTTATGTCTGATAGAGTAATGATCTTTCTATTTGTAAAGATTACCTTACCAGAATGTTCTATAATTGTTTTATTTTCTCCATACATTAGGCTGTCATCTGACTACTTAGGCATTGATAGCAATCACAAATATAAGCAAAAATGAGGTTAAACTGACACCATGCTTGAGAGCTGTTAGGCTAGCCGAGTAATATTTAGAGAAATACAAATAAGAAAACCTAATACACCAAGAAGAGCTGGCAAGCCATTCTCTGTAATTCAAGAGAGCCAAATCTGCAAATTCATGTCCAGGCAATTTTGGTGCAAGAGTTGTGTGAAGGACTCATTAATTACAAAAATAATCTAGTATAATTTGAGTTCACAATGAATTAGTTAACAAAAAAAGCAGAGAACAAGTAGAGGCTCACCATTTTGCCCGAATCATGTCATTTTGTCATCTTCTTCTTGTGCCACTGCAGAACTCAAAGGGTTGCTGTCAAGTTCAGGCCTTTTTATGCAGTAGATCTATGAAATCCATAGTAGGAGAGTGATGTTCTAGGCCTAGAACAAACAGTGGAAGAAATTTCAGTTAATATAATTGCCTTTGTCTTCAGAACCACTACTCATTGCTGCAAGATTTACTACTCTGGCTATGTAATTTTCAGTTATTAAAAATTAAACACTATTCAACTGCCCAATACTGCTATTGCCTGGTGAATTTTGTTGGAGGATGTTAAAAATAGACAGATGAATGTGGGTGTAGTAGAAGATAGCATAACTGCTTAGTTTATTTTGTATAGCATGTTTTGCATAGCATGTTCTGCTTAAAAATGTCAATGAGAAGGGAGCAGCGTACTTATTTTCTGCATCCTCCAAATGAAGGGGAAAACCTTTTCTCCAAGAGCAAACAAAGATGTTGAGCTGGAAGGCTGCTTCTGGGAACCCAGTGGGACAGAAAAGGACGTTTCCCCTTGGCTGGGGCATGCAGCCTCCCACTGCAGGAGCACCTGCGAGAGCAAGGGACAGTGCTGCAGCCAGCCCTCAGGGGTTACCTACGTCTACCTACTATAGATTCTGCCTATAGCTCAGTTCATGCCAGAATGCCACTGGAAGTTGCTAGGCAGAAAAGCAATCTTGTGACGAAAGGAACAGCTCTACAAGGTCAGAGAGAGGTATAAAAAGGTCTTTCTGTTTACTATGTGTAACTCAAGAGATCCAAGTGTCCTCTCTTTAAGGAACTATGTGTCTTTAATACATACTGTGTGTTTCAATAAATTTTTGCTTTAGAATTGAAAGCCTTTCAGTGTCCTCCGTTAAGCTTCCCATGGAGAAAATAGGAAATGTTTCTCATTGAGGATTTGGCCACTTTTTTTGTCACAGGGTGACAATAACCTTTTTGTACAGGAACAGTACAAAAGTAATTAATTCAATTAGTAAACAGTGAACCATTTATCTGTAAGGGACTTAAAGAGAAAAAGAAATCAGGAACAAAAAAGGAAGCAGTGTTGTTAATTCTAGCAACTTTATTTTAACCTAATCACCTTGCTGTAACAGTGTTTAATGAACTATAATTCATTATGTTTAGTGTATTTTTTATGGAAGTTTGTAAGTCAAATTGAGACTAGTAAATTGACAGGTCTCATTACTGTGCACACCCATAGGAAATATTTCACCTATTCACTGCTTATTCTAAGTTCAAGTGACATCAGGGTTCCTTGTCCCATCTTGGAACATGTTAATATATGTATCACTTGGATTTTTCTTCTGGATTTATCCAGCTTTTGAGAATTTATTAATTTGGTGACCTTGATTGTATAGTCAGTGTTGACTGCAGAGTAATTCCTCCCTGTGTTACGAATTCTGTAATGTAGTCTTTTCAGTGTTATTCAGACTAAAATCTGTGTTTGCTTATTAGATGTACACCACATCTAACCTTGTATTTTCAGGCATTATTTCACAATATTAGTTCAATGTATATTATGGTTTTGAATTTTTATCCTTTGATTATAAATAAATCACTTCCTTTTAATTAAATACAGAAGGTTGGGAATTTAGTTTGTTTTTTTTCTGGATTACTTTGCATTGTTACGATTTTGCTGATTATTGCTGACTGGCATTTCTTTGTTTTTTGTAAATATGATGATTGATTTTCTAATTATGGTAGCAAGTATTGATGGGAGATGACATATAATCAAACCTTCTTGTTCAATTTTCTGTTGCAAATAATGTTATAGAGTGTTTCTGTGCCCTGTTACCTTTTTTCTAAATGCTGTTCTCAAAGTATGAGAGGTTTGCAGCTGGGTTTGTAGCAATTTTCAAATGAGAAAATCATGTTGGTTCTTTTGGATTTTGTTTCTCTGATTCACAATAGGAAAAGTTTTTCCAAAAACTAGCTGTGCTGCCAATACTCTACTTTTTGCTGTCAGTATAGCAAGACTCTCTGCATATCACTGTTCATGTTTAAAGTTAAGACTAGTAATTGAGAGAAATAATGTTTTGCATGCCTGTGGGACTGAAATCCTTTTTCTTTAGAAGTGATCCTCATGAGAATAGGCATAACCAGTACCTTTGGTCTTGGAAATATAATTAGTTTATATATATATATATATACACGCACATTTTAGTTTATGTGTGTATATATATATATATTGCAAATTAATAAACTTCCTGAAAAAAATGCCAATGTTGGAAAATGGGAATCCTTAACCTGCAGGACAGATTAATTTAATACAGTGGAATTTGTTACTTACATACACTACATTATATTGTGATGTTCTAGAAATTAAGGCAGTTTTTGCTGCAAAGATTTTAGTCTATACTAAAAGACAAAATAAACAGGAACAACTGAGAAAAGCTGAGGTGGGAATAATAGAATTAAAAATTAGTGTTTTCCTCTGGATTATTAGAAGTCTATCTAGTAAATTAATGAGTCAAAATGGACAAAAAAGTCATGGTCATGTCAAAATTGAATGAAAAGGGACATCACAGGCAGGTGTTACGTATTATCTTGTATCTGTTCAGAACTGTTTTGATCTTTCTGCCTCTGAGCAGTAGTGGCAAAGACAAAAAAATCTCTTCTTGTAATGATCCTTACTAACTTCTCTTTCAAGCTTTCCTCTAATATATTTGTTCTCTCTATTCTATATTTTGATGTCAGAGTAGGTGATGCTTCACCTCTCCTGCAGAGCAATTTAAAAAAACAGTAAGATAGAACAATCTCAGTGCAATGTCCGGTAATACCTAGTTGCTTAAACACTTCTCTTATCTGTAGTGTGCTGTTCTGACCTACTCAGATAAGAACTGTTCAATAATATGGTTTCCAGAGTAATTCTGAGGTTGAACAAAGTAAACTAGAAAATACAACCAAAAATTGGTTAACTGATGAGGTGCAGAAGCAAACAGTTACTGGATGTGATATAGCGTTTTCTTCTAACATTCAGACTTGCTCCTTCCTTGTATATACAGCTCTGACTTCCAAGACATCATTTTGACTTCAGGAGCTAACTAAAGCTGTGTCATTATAGCTAGTCTTTAGCTTATCTGAGAAATGCTTGTATACCATAGGGGGGGCGGGGGGGGGAAAATCTAAAATAACTTTTTCATGCAGGGGTAATGGCCTCAAATACCTTCCCTGGTGGGGGTATACCTTTTCTTTATTTCATAGAGTAATGTTCTAAGTAGTACTTGTCTATCAATTCTGCTGATAACGGTTTCTTATTTTCTAACAATTTAAAAATAAAAATATGCAAATCACTCTAAATTACATTATATCAATGTACATTATGGGAATTCTTTTCCATCATATTGCCAGCAATACTTAAGTTGTTTTGTGTAAGGTTGATTTATGGTGAACCAACAAGGCTGATATTTTTCTTGTGATGATTTCATTGCACACTGGTTTTACAGAAAGAGATAACTAGAAATGTATATTAGAAAATGAATTATGTTAATGTATTAATGAACTACATATCACAGAATCATAGAATCATTAAGG
>NW_010130504.1:56394-78563 GCF_000699245.1 Pterocles gutturalis | reverse complement strand
GAGTGATATACAGTGCAGCTGCTCACCACTCGATGACCAAGGCTCCTACCGTTCCTGGCTGAGGATCCTGCAGCAGGGAGAGTCCTGAAACCACGATCCTGGAAAAGAGATAAGAGCCAGAGACAGCCTTGAGAGAGGGATGACCCAGACTAAGGGGCAACCAGGAGAGAGAGGGAAAGTGACAACTTCTGGACAGATCCTTGTCTATATACTGGGCATGATGTGGAATATACTGTTGGCCAGTTTTTGTCTCTATCCTAAACCTGAGGTCGAATCCTGGGCTAGTAACTGAGGTTGTGCTCCCTCCCATCTTCTTCTGCCCCTGCAGACACTGGCACAGCAGAGAAGCTGAAAAGTCCTTGACTGTCCTGGCAGCAACTGTAAACATCAGTATGTGATAAGCTGCCTTCTCAGCACAAATCCGAAACACAGCCTCTCACTAGCTGCTATGAAAAAAATTGACTCTGTCCCAGCTGAAGCCAGGAAAAAGAGTAGCCTCTGCCACAGACACATAGGTGTGGTGTTGTGTGATCTTGAAATTTGATGCAAATGCATTTTTCCTCCTTTGTTAGTCAGTTCCTGTTAAAACTAGATCTCAAAGTGCTGACAGAAGAAAAGCTGGGTTGTATATTGGGCACTGTAGTATTTAGTGGAATTAAAATAGTTAAAAATTAATATCTGGATTCAGTTCTGTACAGCCAGGTTAGATAAGACATAACAAATTTTGCACTGAGTAATGCTGTGTGTTGTCACAAAAATAAAGCAAGCTCTGTTCCTGTGTGGAAGACTGTTGTCTGAATGTCCGTCATGGGTTATGTTTGTTGCAATTTGTTAAATTGCAGTTTGTTAAACTCCTTAAAAAACCAGTCTTTTTTTTTCCTCTTTTTGTTTGTGACTTAATCTATACTAATTGAAGCTTATGAAACAAAAATGTTAATTTAACTTAACATTAACTTGAAATGTTCGTTCAACTTTTTTTGTCCTATGATACTATTTAAAGGAAATGGATCCAAAATTCAGTACCAGGGCCATGGTCTGCATTTTGTGTTGTTTCATCCCAAACCTTTTCTTCAGGTTTCTCCAAACATGCCACTTAACATGTTTCTTCAATTCACTGAAAACTCTTAATGCAATCATAGCCAGTGCTTACACTAATCTGATAATTCTGAATGTGATTACATTGATTGAATATTGTGTGTTTGTGTGTATTCAGTCCCTTTGTGGCAACAGCAGCGGTATTTAGAAGGGGAAGAGGGAATTGCCAGAGACTAGTCGAAGTTAGTCCCATGTTGTAGGTTATGCTGCTACTGAGATGTATCTATTTTGTAACCCTTTGGACTGAGATGGAGAAAGTCTTTCCAGCTGACCTGCTTCTGACATTCCTCCAGCAAACTGGAGAATGACTTATGTTTGAATGACAGCTGTGGGAAAATTCTGTGTCAGTGAATGCAGACCTCTTTGTACCCTCTCTTGTGGAGCTTATAAGTGTGTGTGCCTGTGGTTCCTTCTGGCCTCTACAACCTGAAAGTAGAATAGGAGATGGGTGTGCCTAACTGATGCCTCTGATGTAGGTCTTCTGTCATGCTGGGCTGCTTCTTGTAGGCTTGAGGAGATTTGCTGAAGGGGACAGTGGTTTGAGGTTTTTACCACAGTTGTTGCAGTCACTCAAAAGCAGTGAGAATGTGGCACCTGAGAAGCTCTGCAACCATGAGAAGATTGTGAAATATTGTACACGAAACACATTTCTTTATCCCTTATTGCTGACTTCAGTGCTCTGTCATTTAGGAAATGCAACTGTCACCTTACTTATCACCTGGAGGATGGCTAACAAATACGTGTCACAGGTCATATTTTGGATTGTCTTGCATGGATGTTGAGGGAGAGAAGAAAAGAAATCTTGTATCTAAGGCTGACCTGATTTTTATACTGTCAAGGAGGAGCTCATGCAAGGAGGCCTACATCAAAATAAAAGCAAGTAATGAGATATGAGGAAATATCTCGGATACAGTTACCTTTGGTTTCCTCACTGCTGGTGTGAGCTGAATCCTGGCACTTGTGATCTCTGGGATGTATTCTGTGACCTAGAATTTTGCTGTCTCTTGATGTGGCTTATCACATATAGTGCTGCAGGGACAAGCAGCCCTGGCTTTCCAGATGGTGCCACATCTCTTTCAAATGGTAGGCAGTTTCTGACAGGGTGTCTTAAAACATCTTGAATTTTGATAATTTGTGTAAAGTATCTAAAGTGTTCTGAAATTCATCTTTACAGAGAGAATATTTTTTTTAAAATTGCACCAGATGTCACTTAACTGATAATTTTGTCACTTTTGATATAACATTTTGTTCTGATATGTAACTTTGAACAGTGGATCCTTTGTCTATAAATAAATGAAAAACATGGCTCATGCACTGAGTTACTGGGAACATTCCTGTGTTTTAACAGGGATCTCTTCTCATGAGATTTTTCTGAAATACCAAAGCAGTGCTTTCTGTCCTTGCAGCGTGAATTGCAGTAGTTGCCATACGGAGAATAGACACATGCTCAATCCAGTGCTCTGCACAGGGTAAGAATAGCACCTTTTTGGTGGACATAGAATGCACCAAGGGTTGTGTACAGATAATGCTGTTACATCATGGGCTGACAAGTGTGTTTATGTGCAAGATGATGCAGACCTTGGGTGTGTTGACTACAGATTTCTCTGTTGTCATTTGTGGAATTGAACTTCAACCATACTGTTGCTTTGAAATGGGATTTTCCATTTATGCTCCAGCCATCGAATTTTTACACTTTGCAATGCTGCCGCATAATAACATTTTGGATGGTTCCAAAATCCGTCGAATCTCACACAGGAAATGTACAAATATATTTATAGTTTTTGTTATAAATGATACATGAAATGTTTGGTCTCCAGACATCTCGGCTTTAGCCTCACGTTGCCATGGGCGCTCATTGGTATTCCAGGGAGGCCTGGTTGTCATGGCAAAGTGTGTCCTGTGTTCCCATGGCAACCTCCACCATTAAGTCCCTTCAGCACAACCATTAGCAAATCCCTTTGGGTAAATCTGTGATCATCTTATGGTACCATTAACATTTTAAATAAGATAACCATCTTATCCCTTGGTGATTAACATTGCAAACGCGTTTGGTGTGTTAAGATGGACCATTGGGTCAGTATCAGACAGTGCAGTTTGGGACTTCAGGAAAATTGTTTTCAAAAAAGCAGCATCAGGGGATGGCTCAGCCTCTAAAGATGTTAAAATACAATTGTAGTGTTGAAGCTGCTTACATTTTTCACATGTTCTTGCATGCATCTGGATTTGAAACTAAACCATTTCTCAGGTTGCGGATCTGTGACTGACCTGCAGCAGTAACAGCCTTTCCATATGTGTCCAGGTGGACCTAAGAGTGCTTTGGTCCCTGAACCACCTTTTTTTTAGGAATAGAAAGCAAATTACCTGCTGGCACACAGCTTGCTAGGGTTTGCTTAGGGAGCAAGGTATTACTGCTGGTGGGGATCAGCACTGCAGATTGTTATTTTTGGATCAGTAAAGTTTTCTATCCATTGCTGGAGAGTTTGTTTGATGTTGGAGATGAAGGAACTGAACATCTATCAGTTCCTTGCTAAAGACAGGCTGTTTACTTCTTTTAAATTTTGTTCTCAGTTCATACGTTTTTTTTTTTTTTAGTTTACTTAATGTACCCAGCCAAGGAGCTGATGGAGAAGCTGTTTTTTTTAAGCGCTCTAACAAGTGTGGAGTGCTATGTATGCAGAAGTGGAATATGCCCACGGAACCTCTTTAGATGGGCCATCTTGTCTGGCCCCTGTACAGGTGAGGGCCCATCCAGTGTCTGTTGTTCAGCTGTAGAAATGAACTAGAAGAATATACAATTAGATGGAATGTAGAAATCTGTCCAATTTTAAAAATCAAATATCAAAACTGATAATGTAGTGTTCCTGAGGAGTGGTGACCTAATACATCTGTGAGAATGTCATTCTGCTTATCTATAAAGCATGAGTCTTTCTGCTGCCCTAGAAATTCTGTCAGAGTTCTGTTTGTTTCCTTGTTGTGGTTAGTAGATTAAAAACAGTGACTTAAAACAAACAAAGCTTTTTATTTGAATCAAATTATTTAAAGATTTAAGCATTAGAAATAACTTTATCAGCTCCTATCCTTATTCTTTTGCTTTGAGTTGATAAAGTGGGTTTGTGCAGATCCCTTGGCCTCTTTCCTCACTGCATTTAGAATTTCAAATATATCTTGGAGTCCTTTTTCTGTAAGCTGTTTCACTTTTCAGATGCCTGTGCTGAAAATACTTTTTTGATACCCTTGCTTAGAGAACACAACTAACTTAAACATGAACCGACAGTCGAGTTATGTTTTCAAGCAACGCTGTTTTTCAACATACCAAAAGCTAACAGCCAGGAAAACTAATGCTTTTTGTCTTTTCTACATTTCTTGAAGTTGGATTTGCTTTAAAACTGAGTCAGCCTGCATGACTTGAATCACAGCAGTACTTCTGAAAATGCTGTCTCACAGTAGTCTTCGACTTGAACAGGAGCAGCGTGCTTTTAAGCACTTGTTTAAAAAGAGAAATACACTGAGCAACGGGAAAAGAATTTACTTTTTATTTTATAAATTTGTTAATGCATTTTTAAAATACCTTTTTGCAACATTGGTGAAGTTTGGTTTGTAAGGGCTTAAGAATCTCTTCTGGAAAGCAGCTGCTAGCTTTGTTTAATGATTGTCATTTGTATGTAGCTGTAGCAACAGTTAAATGTGTGGCTCTTTGCATGAGTGTGAAGAAGGGCATTTGCAGTGCCCAGGACAGACTTTCTTTTTGTCCTGAGTACCATTGGTTCTTCATGGAGTCCTTTCATATTCCAGGTAGAATTTTTGTAATAAAAGGAAAAGGGTTTTTTTTGTAACACTGATTTATAAAAAAACTAAAGGCAGGAACTGCAGTGTGATTATTCTGCACAGTGAAGAGCTATGGTAATATGAGCAGACATTTAAGGAGCTTTTTCATATAAAACCAGAGCTGAGCAATAAAAACGATGGGAAACTCACTTTTATATATTTTAGTTTCTGTCTATCACTTTTCCCTCAGTGACTGGCAAACTAGTTTAGAGACATTAAGAATAACTGATGGAAATGTGGAAACAAACACTTTTAAAGGAATGGAGACTGTGGAATAAATTGCCAGAATTGTGCTGAGGTTGTGGTGGTTTTTAGCTGGCATCCCCTGCTGTTACCCTTTTACCCTGACAATGTTGGGTGTGGAGGATGTCCCCATTTGTTTCTTTCTATCGTTATGTTTAGTCCCCATTAGATTAAGAAGAGGGAGGCTACTGGAGAAGAGGATCAGACTTATCAGTCATCCTTACAGGTGTAGAAACACAAAAATCCCAAGAGACTGTTGACTGTAGCCTGCAGTTTTTATGGTTTTGGCTTGGAAGATGAAAACACCCCTCAAGCTTAGAGCTTTCCTGGAGAGAGCTTTGGCACATTTCTGTGTTTGCTGTCAGCAGTACCAGGGGTGTGCTCAGGCTCTGCCCATGGAGGGCCTTTCCCTGAAGCACTGGAATTAGTGTACCAATGAAAAGGAGGGTCCAAAATATCTGACATGATATAAGAATGCATTGAGCTTCAACGTGCATTCTCATGCCCTTAACCTAACCTTGCTAGCATAGATGATGCTGGGCTACTTGAAAATTTGTTGTCTGTGATCTTTTACATAGAAATATAAGAGTTGCATAACTGAATAACCCAAACTATTGCCTAGTAACTTGAAATTGTGAGTTTTGTTTTTCTTCTTGTCAGCTGGAACAATATATTGAAAACAAAACTTAGTCTTGAAATACTTCTAGTCCGTAGGTGGTTCATAAGCAATTGATTTGAAAAACTTGCTCAGAGTACAAACCGTTCTTATAGAATGATCCCATTCTTTACCAGGAAGAATATAACCCCTCAGTGTTCACATGTGTCCTGGGTTAAGCTGAGACAGAGTTAACTCTCTTCATAATAGCTAGCAAGAGGCTGTGTTTTGGATTTGTGCTCAGAAGAAAGCTGATAAGAAGTGATGTTTACCCACTGCCAAGGACGGCAGACCGAAGAAGATGGGAGGGAGCACAGCCCCAGTTACTAGCCCAGGATTTGATCTTAGGTTCAGGATTGAGACCCAAAGTGGCCAATAATCTATTCCATAACATACATGTCATGCCCAGTATATAGGTGAGGACCCTCCAGAAGATTGGCCCTTTTGGTTCCGGGTCTCTTTTGCTCTGGGTCATCTTGCTCCGGGTGGTAGCTCTGCCAAGGCCTTTCCCAACCCCCCACCCCAGTCAGGTCTCGGTCTGGGATGCTTGGATTGTTATCTCTGTTCTGTGAGTGCGGTTTCAGGACTCTCTGTGCTCCGGGATCGTTAGCCGGGAACAGTCTGAGCCTTGGTCATCGGGTGGGGGAGGGGACAGTATCACTGTGTATCACTCATTTGAGTATTTGTATATGTTATTATTTTCAATATTATTGTAGTTTAGTTATTAAATTGTCCTTATCTCAACTCACGAGTCCTTTTTTCCCTTTACCCCTTTAATTCCCTCCTCTGTCCTCGGGTGTCGGGGGGTAATTGTGTGAGCGGGTGTATGGTTTGGCCCCCAGCCAAGGGCTAACCCATCACAACATGAAAAGTTAAATTTACATTATGTAACTTAAACTTATTGAGTAGCCTGTCATCATCACTGTAACTGTCATTGCAGGTAACTATTGTTTGTAGCAATCAGCTGTGAAGGTACCATTGTATAGCAAGTAAACCTGTTGTGAGCATATAATGTGAAAGTTTTCTGTGCACTCTTTTTCCACTTCCAGTATTGGCAAATATTCTATTGCTAAATGTATTAATGATGAAAATTCTTCATCAACAGTTTCTTTATCAATTAAGTAATAATATCCAGACACTATCCAGATCTTTAACGGAATTGCTCAGCATGCAGTTGCGGCTTGTTTGTTTGACAAGCTGTTTTCTGGTTTTTATTTTGGCTTTTCTTGATAAACCCTGCCCCTCTGCAATGAACGACCCATGGGCTTTATTCCTCCCATACCTAAATACAGAGATTTCTGTTGATACGAGTAGAGGGTTAACTGCATGAAATTAGACGTAGTCCATTAACATGCTATGTGAGCTCTTGCTTTTTGTATAAATGTTAGAATGTTATGTACGAGCGGGAGGTAGGAGTTTGGAAAAATAAATGTTATGCAATGATGTCCATGAAACTTTGTGATTGACACTGTTTTTGCTGTCCTGATATTTATTATATTCTCATGAAAGTGCACTTTGAATAAAAGCTAATTATTCTTTTCTGAAAATATTTGAAGTAAATTGTGTGGCATGAGATGACTTTGTTTAATTGTCACCATTCTATATGATATAAGTCATCAGCTTTTAAAAATAGCAAATGTGAATCGAAATGTCTGGTATACTTATTAGGAGCTTCTTCATTAGCCATTAGTTAGCATGTTGGATTGCAATGAACCGTTAAACTGGATGCCAAGCCTAGTTACAGGTATTTAACTTAGTAAACATTTAGATTGTCTAATACACACAGCATTTCTGTATAAATTATTACTGCATAGGAAGGCAGCAGCTTGAATCCTGAAATAAATTTTTCTTTTTTAGTTGAGCAATTAAATCCAGACTGATGATGTGTTCTGTTGTTGACATACTGGAGCTGGAATGAGTTAAAATGGGGAAAGAGATAAAGGCACAGAGTTTAAAATAAACCAACCCAGGCAACTTAGGCCATATAACATGCTAGAGATGCAATCCTGTAATACGTTAAATAAGAAGTATTATATGTGTGTATTATGATACTGGGAGAGAAGTTACCGCTTGTCTTCATAATGTTTTTATGTAATAGAAAGTTATTTTTGTTAGTAAAGTGCTAATTAAGATGATAATACCATTTTGTCAGTAGTCTTGAAATACTAGTCATGTTTAAAAAAGTCATGCTATAATGCAAGTTAGAAGGTAGATGTCAAAAACTGTAAGTACTGTCTCATGGTTCTTCAGGTGGTTTAGGTGGTCTCTCAGATGACTACTCTGAGACAGAAAATTATTTTTCTTGAATGTGTGACTTGAACAAAACAAGTTCTCATTAAATCCTTGCTGGGGTGAGATAAAAAGGGAGGCTTGCCCTGGAGAGAGTGGGGGAAAAAAAAAAAAAAAAAAAAAAAAGGAACTTGAAGGACTTGAATGTCAGGCTCAATTCTGTGAAGTGTTCTGCTCTGTATGTATAGAGGAACGGAAGAGCTTAGTCCTGGTCCCAGAGGAAAGAATAGAGGGTATCTGTCACTGATTAGTGTGCAGTTATCTAGAGAGAGTTCAGAAAATGGGTGACTCATCTTCATAACTTTCATATGTACCTCCAGCAACAGTGGTGTGTCCAGTGGTAGCAGTTGTGGCAGAGGAGCAATGCCTTGAAGGTAGCCTTCAGAATGCTGCCTGTGCCAAAGGCAGGTTAATGGGATTGGCGTCTCTGATTCCAGACAATGACGTGGCTGCCATAGGCTCCTTTCCAGCATTGTGGTTTTAACCCTTTCTTAAGGTGAAACATGGACACAGAGATACACTGAGAGTGATTATGATCTTGCAGGAGTCCTGCTTTAAAGCAATGCTAAGCTGCATTGTGGAGGTGTCTCTACATCCATTAAAAGAGTTTAGTCATATGAGATTGTTGCTGTTGTGGAGATAACCCTGAAAACTAGGCAAGGATGTGTCATCTGACTGTAGCTGATTACAACATGTGCTCTCTTGGTTCTGGAGCTAGCATTGCTCCTTTGAACTACGTAAACAATCCGGGTCTTACTGCCTTGGCAGGTAGCAGGGTCAGAACCAGTGATGATCTGGTTCCATGTGCTGCAGGCAGTGGGAGCACCGCAGTTGTGGCACAGGTAACCACAGTGGACCCACACTGTACAAGCATACTGGCACAGCTGGGAGGTAGTTGCACATCTTGAGTGGGACAACTCAAAAAATATAACATTTTCTGCTGTTTCTACATAATCTTTAAGTATCCTTTTTTTCCAAAACAATGCTCTGAATAAGAGACAGTTTTAAAAGGGGAGTAGGAAAGGGCTGTATGTGGAAATGTGTCCTGCTATAGAACTTGGTGTTGGATGTAACCTGTGTAAATTAAATATTACACAATGCCTTTATCCTCTAATAAGTGGCAACCTAGAAACAGAAATATGGATGTTGCCCATACTTACCACTTGCGGAGAATTCTCCTTTAGTCTAAGTGTTGCCCAGTAGTGAAAGGATGTTGGTCCCTCTGGGAACTGAGCCCTTTATTCAAAATGTGGTTCAGCAACGGAGCTAAAGAGGAATATCCATTAGCTACCAGTAATAGCACTTGTAACCCTCTTGCTCCATTCTACCTGCTAAATGGCAAGACATTAAAATGCTATGAAAGCCTGTGTTGAAATGGGACTAGGTACAGCATTTAAATATTTTAAACATACCAGTTCTGAGTGATAAAGAGAGCTCCTCATAATTCATGCATCAGCTGAAGGCACTGCTACCAATTTCTAGGAAAAATCATCATCTTCTGTAGAATATGCAATTTTTTTCAGGAAGAATTGCTAATATATCTGGTTTTTTTCCTATATTTTAGTTAGGCGTGTGATAGGACTAACCTGAGCCCCTGAGGCTCCCGTGTGATTTCTGCAAAAAGTGTGTGAAAGGAGGTATGTGACTGGAAGGTGCATCCTTGAGAAAAGACATTCTCAGGAATATTGAAACATCTCCAGTGATGTTACATTATTAGCTTTTATTATTTCTGAAACGCAGAAGCAATAAGTCAAAAGATTGTCTAAAATTTTAACATAAAAATTCAGTTCTAC
This sequence comes from Pterocles gutturalis, assembly GCF_000699245.1. Classification (NCBI taxonomy): domain Eukaryota; kingdom Metazoa; phylum Chordata; class Aves; order Pterocliformes; family Pteroclidae; genus Pterocles; species Pterocles gutturalis. The sequence goes on along the minus strand of NW_010130504.1, from coordinate 68,663 downwards.
CAACAATACAGATAAATATTTTGTTTAATTTGAATCACTATTGAGAGTGATGAATATTTTTCTCGCCTGTATCTTCAAAAGGTGAACCTTCAGAAGCCTTTTGGCAAATTGGTCTTCTCATTATTGTATTGGCAAATCTTTTACATGTGGTTATGTGTACTGTTGTGTTTTGTTCAAGTTGTAAAACAACGCTTAGTGTTTTATTCTTTTTCTCCTTCTCTTCCATGAGAACTACTGGGTGGAATCCATACAGTTCATCCCAGTGTCTTGGGGAATGCAGAAAATAAGCTTCTGCCTCCATGTGAGAGACTGAGTAGACTCCTACTGTTGCTGAAAGTATTTGTTTGCGTATCATGAGCTGGTACGAACTAGTCACCACATTGCTTACTGCCCTGTAGTAGTGCCCTTTCTGCTGCTGTTGGCATCCTGTGATTCTCTTTGGCAACTCCTTAGACCAAATAATTCTGTTTCATAAAAGGTCTTTTGTATTGACTGCCTGATGTATTGCCAAGGCAGGTGTTGCAGAATGCATGGAAATCTGGTAGTCCCCAGATTTTTGTCCCTGAGATCTGTTAATTTTTTTTCATTGATATTCTACTTTAACTGGTAGTAGCTGGCACATAGAGGAGTTGTAGGAACTGTTCCAGGTAATGGGAAACATCTGATATTTCTAATCCCTCCTCATTATGGAGCAAATGACAGGGTAGACCTTGTTTGTAGTGCCTAACCTGGAGCCAAATTCTCTAAAGCTGGAAAGTGATTACATTTCTTTCCTCAAAAACACTATTTGTACTACCTGAAAGTGCAACCTAACATCTTCACTGGTGTCTGTTATTGCAGACTTATAGGTGCCCTTTCATGAGTAGCAACCTAAAATTGGTATTGCACAAAACAGCATACACAACCATGTGTAAATCTATATGCACATAGAAACATTTAATTTGGACTCATGCACACATGTGTATTAGAGCACCACCCAATACAATAATGACCGGCATAAACTTTTTCTGTGATGCCTTCCCTTAAGCATTTGATGCCAAGTATTTCCATGCAGGCTATGATGCTGTACATCTGTATTCTGTCAAACTCTGCTTGTATATTAGACAAGACACACAGCTGTGGAAAGGACTGAGTGTTGTAGTACTGTCATTTACAGAAACTTCAATGTAGCCTGCAAGTAAATGGATGAGAAAATGAATCGAGAGCAAGAAGTATCCTGTCTATTAAATGGCATAATTCAGAGAACTCCTTGTACCTTACAAGGACTTTCCTGTTTATGGAGGGTACAGATATATTCCGGTCCTCCCCCCACGCCTCAGTGCAAATCTATACCCCAAATCCCTCAACTTCTAATTTATCAGAAAAGTTTTTATAGATGTCTGGATGTGATAATGCAGAGAACATTGATTGCAAACTTCAAGAGTCATTGTCAAAGTAACATTTTTTTCCTAATGCAAATTCTGGGGAATGTGGAGACTGATGTTCCTGTGGAGTGTAAGACACATGGTGAAGGGGTAGGCAGCAAGGTCATCTTGTCCTTTTGGCCACTACAGACACAGTGAAAATTTTTTGCTCTGATACCAATGCTCCAAGGATTGACTTGCTGGATTTTGTCAGACCACAAGTCTTCGGTAACCAGAATTTCATCTAGGGATACAAGCATCCACTATAAGTGTTTCATTACTTCTTTATATATTTTACCATCAGCCTCTTGTTTTCTTCTCTTATTAGGCCACTGTCATAATTCTTTAGTTACTAGGTTCTTTTACCTATATGACAAGTATGTAGCAAAGCTCCAGAGCTCACATCAGTGAGATGTTTGTACCAACTAGCTGGTTAAATTCATGTTATATATTCCCTAAGTGCTATGGATGACTGGTTCTCCTCCCTCTGTACGTCCTCTTTACAGTACCATAGTCATTACAGTATCACACACAGAATACAGAAGACTGCAGGATTGCACAGACTACTGAAAATACTGATTACTGGACTCTTGTCCAGCTGTCTTGATTTTTCTCATGCTTTCCATCATGCGAATTGCCAAGGTACAGCTATTACCCTTCACATCTTTCCAGTCTTTTGTAATGTTTCTTCCAGCTCCATGGAAATTGGTCAAGAATTTGTTGCTTTTAGCTGCTCTGTAATTTGTTCTCGGATCTGATGTGCTGCTTAGTTTACAAAAAACTGTAGTAACTGCCAAACCAACATATGTGAGTGACATGAACAGTATTGTAGTAAGCAGCCAGCTACACCAGCTTCTTACTTCATCACTCAGTATGGGAGAGTGACAGTTTAGCATATGGCCAGTCTCTTTAGATGCTGGTTTCTTATTTCAGATATATTTACAACTATTTAGTTCTTCCATTTGGGAAGCAGATTTGGTTTATAAAGCAATTTGTTCTTGAGCTTTTTCTTTGGTGGTGTTCAGATCTCAAAGTTAGAGCCATGACTGAATTAAAGTTGTTTCATGACTGAAACATGAATTGTTCACTAGGGATTGTAAAGACCTCTTCAGATACATTAAAGATGGATTGTTGGTGATGTGTGTAATATTTTGCACAACTTATGAATTAGAACCAGAACAGTATTTACAGAGGAAGAACATATTGTTTGCTTAGAATTATAGCCAAATAATTACTCACCTGGAATGTGGTTTGACTATGGTGAGAAAATGTAATGAATTGTTGAACAATGCTATTTGCTTTTATTTTTTTTTTAATTTTTTTTTCTGATTATTAGTAAAGTGTTATGTATTCCAGTTAAATCTTGATTGCTGGAGTTATTGGACAGAATACATTTATTTGAGAAAGGAAATACTCTGAACTATTTGGATTTTCATATGATATACAGAGAATTAGCTGAGCTTTATAGACCCTGCTAGCAATTCATTCTGAATTCCCACTGTTTAAAAAAAAAATATTACATTCTGGCTGTGACAAAAACCAAAAGCAAGTGTGTGCATCTCTTGAGCTTAGTTTCTTACAGGGATTTTAAGTAACATCTATAAGAACAGTAGAAAATGAGTAATTCTACGTGGTGCTTTTACAGAGGGATTATTTTTTTAATAAAGGTGGTAGTTTTGCTTAGTTGATATTCAATCTGGGCAGTCAGTGACAGCACAAGCATTTAGTTATTCCAACTAAATTTTGTGATATTACATGCTTTATTTGCAAAGAAAGCAAACGTGGCTGCAGTTTAAAGCTTAGCCACGTGTTTTGTAATGGCTATGGAAATGAAGCACCTCAAAGTGAGCAACTGTTCTGTGCGCAGACACAAATACTATAAAAAAACCCCCACAACCCCTCACAAAACCCTAAAACCAAACCAACAACAACAAAAAAACCAACCCCCAAACAACTTCTGAAATCAAAAAACTTTGCTTGTCGTGTTAACAGCTGCCCTGATCAAATAAATCTCTTTACATTTCAAACAGAATTAAAAGAGCAAGTAGATTAATGTTCTTTACTGAAGTCATGTTGACACTAATTCTTACTCTTTTAATTTTACATTTTCTTTTACTTTGATCCAGGTAGTTGAGACAGATGGTCTTCCATACAAAGCCAGCATGTCATTAGTTTGGCAGGTTCAACTTCCTGCTTTTTTACCTGAAGAACTGCACAGTTGAATATTCCTGTCTCTGTAGATCCAAGGGAAATTCTGAGCACTTGGGTCATAACTCCAGGAAATTTGCTTGTCATCTTTCCCAACCCCTGCCAAGAAATCATTGTTTACGTAGTCATGTCTTTGACTACTTTCCTTGTTGAAAAGCATTTGATCAAGCACTGTGGGTGGCACCTGAGATGCAAGCCACCAAGATGCTTAAAACTGAACTGTGGTGAAGAACATGGTCTGTCTCTGTTCTTGTTATTTTCCAAGTAGATGAAGAGGATATCTCTACTGGTTTGGTGGGTTTGTGTGTTTTTTGTTTTTGTGGGTTCATATAACAGTTTCTTTGCCTACTTGTAAGTTTTGGCAGAACTGGAGGGATGTCATGCTCTTTTGGTGCTTTGCAGGCTTTCAGTTTGCCATTTCCTTCTGCATGGAATATCAGTATTTCACAGCCTTTTTAGAAAAACTGTATGAAAATATTTCCAGGACACACAGGTATTTTTTTATGTAAGACACTGTGTTGAAAACAATTGACGTGCGATATCCATCTGAGATGGTGAGACGTCACCATTCTGTGGGACTACCTGAAAGGAGGTTCTAGTGAGGTGGGTGCTGGCCTCTTCTAAAGTAACAAGTGATAGGACAAGAGGAGATGGCCTCAAGTTGCACCAGGGGAGGCTTAGGCTGGATATTAGAAAAAATTGATTCACTGAAAGAGTGATCAGGCATTGGAACAGGCTGCCCGGGGAAGTGGTGGAGTCACCATCCCTGGAGGTGTTCACGAAACGTGTAGATGTGGTGCTTAGGGACGTGGTTTAGTGAGTTAGTTGGTGTTGGGTTGATGGTTGGACTTGATGATCCTTGAGGTCTTTTCCAACCTTAATGATTCTATGAGAAACACTTACTGTGACGTCAGTCAATTGTGGGATGTGAAACACGTGTTGTCACATCAGTTAATTGAATGTGTATTATAATTCCGTACTTCTGATGCTCCATGTTGTACTTTCTGTAAGGTGTGTATTACCAGGAGTTTTGCTATAAAGTGATGTTGGCCTTCGGATTGCTCCACAATAGAGCCTACTAATGTTATCTTTTCATGTACGTGTTTTGTTTATTTTTGTACTACCATGCAGATTGTTTTGCCCATGAGTTTTAATTCTTTTCAATTTAATTTCTTTTATTTTTAGATATACCACAAATTCTACCCTCCAGGAAGCCCTAGAAAGGTAAAATCCTAACAATCCCACTTCTGTTCATTCCCTGGGTTTACATGCCAATGTTTGTTTTGTTTTTATCCTCAACATATCACTATAGTACAGAGCTTCTCACTGTAAAAACCAGCATGCTATACTGTAAAATTCTGGGGAGACTCTGATCTTTTTGAGCACAAATAGAGAATGTGTTTATCTACCATCCTGCATTTTTGTCTTTGCTGCTTTGGAACCTCTCCTAATTGGTCTGTTTCTGTAAGCACCAGTGTTGTTGTGCACCACTTTAGTGTTCCACGTTATGGATGTTGTTTTGTTTATGTGAGCAAATAAACAGTAACTCTTCGCATGAAATCACACGAAATGCATTATCATTTAGGGTAGCTAGTTTTTTATATCTTTGATGTGACAAGAACTTCTTGACTAAAGACCATTAGCTACAGAATTTGCTTATTCTTAACAAACAAACCCTCTGTCAGTCATTAGAGCTGTAGTTGAAAGCAATTTCGTTCAGTGTCCTTGGTTAGAAAATACGAGGTACTGAGACCTTAGCTATGTCCTCATCAGCTGGATGTTCAACTATTCATCACTTCAATGAGGAATTAAGATATGCTATACTCTCATATCTCTGTTAGCAGTGTATAGTGCTGGCATGAGTCATTATACCCTTTCTCTCCAGAATTCCACCAGAAACCCTCATGAGAAATGTATAGTCTTCAAAAGTTATGAATCTGTGTACAATTTCCTCCTAATTGCCTTGGTTCCAGGAAGATTTGGACTGGAATATGTCGGCTATTTCTCTCATTTTCTTTTTCCTCATCTGTTGTTTTTCCTCATGTCTGGGTAACACTTATCTTAGATACAGTCATTGGCAAATTACAAGGCAAGATGTTCCACAGAGAATAATTTACTGTAAGTTTTTCTGGTTTTGTACTGCAAATGGACAGAAGTTTTTCCTCCTGGCAGTTACTGTCCTCTATGGAAGCAAACAAGAGCACTGGGGACGCCAGAGTCAGAGGTTTAAAGACCTCTGGTAACATCCAGTCAGATGGTTACACTGACTGTGTAGCTCAGCTTGGTCTTCATTCCACTAAGGTGTGGAAATTCAACTTCTTGTATACAAAAAGAGTTGCTTGATAGAGCAAATGCCTTTTACTGTTCACTTACATATTTCTCTTTTTCAGTAAAAACCTTTGTCAGAACTGTCTCCCACTTAAGTTTTAGATTTGGGGGAACCTTGTGACATGTTTAAAGTATCTAATAATGCAAAAAGGTTCAATGGACAAGTCTATCACACAATTTTCCATGTTATGTTCTTGTTTTTTATTTTCAATGTCAAGGTTTAGTAATGCTCTGAATTTTGCTGTTATACAAGCATTGTATGTTGCCATCGAAGGTACTCTGATTCAGCTGAGAAGGACAAGGACTGGTCCTGAAACTGCCGTCATCTTGGTAGGAAACATTTTTGGTCATACTTGCTTCCAGATCTTCCAGGTTCCTGAACTACTCTCTCAGATGGACATTGTGACCAGCGACTGAGGACATGCACTGGTACAGAAGTCTCTTGGCAACACTCCTAGAAGTTTAAAAATGTAGTAAGTTTAAATGAGGCAGAAAATCTACACTCAGGGAAGAAAAAGAGGGTAGGGCAGTAAATGACTGAAGTTGGTACCACCTGTTTTTAATCTTGGGAGTGGAAGATTTGAGTGCTCGGTAATCTATTGTCCATGAGACAGAAGGGGAAAAAGGGGAAAACATTATTCTTTTTGCCAAGGCCAGCTGCCTGTTTGTTTGATTCTGTGGAACAAAGCTTTTAAAGCAAGGAAACTGAATTTACCTGTTAACTCTGAACCTGCTAAAGTACTGTGTATTCAAGTTGTGCTGCTGTTTCCCTGCTGTGTTATGCTTATACCCAACCTGACATCTGTCAAGTGGCTGTGAAATGGAACCCTGCATTGCCCATAAGAGGGGGAAAAGGAAGGAACAGTGGGATTCTACAGGAAAAAGCAGGAATTGTTCCTGCTTAGCAGGCAGTTCGCTTCTTACCCTTCCTGCTTATCCCCTCTTACAGTGGTGACAGCTGGCTCGGAACTACCTGTGATGGGAGTGACCAAGCTAGACTTGACCAACGATAACCATTTTCCTTTTTAAGTCTGGTACTCCACGCTCTGTCACCATGCATGAGGCCTTTGTGTTTGGTGCCTCCTGAGCTCTGTTGCAATATTCAGTTCCTATTCTTGTTCACTTAAAGCGTAGTACATTCTTAAAGTATGCACTCAGATGAAGTGACACCAATGTGAGTTATTGTAGGTCTTTATAACTGAGGCAAATATGTGTTCTTTTAAATTTCACTGACAAGTAGTCAGTAGTTTACACTAACAAACTTGTTTTAATTTTTTTGTGGTGAAAGAAAAAGAGAACATAGAAACATAAATAAGGTGAAGCTTCAAATTATATGAAGAATCAAAAAAATTGTGAAAAGAGCTAAACCCACTTTATTTCTTTACATTGTATATTTTTAAACTGACAGTCCTTGTCTGAAAATGTAATTGCTTTCTCTTCTGCTTGACATTAAAGATGTTCTTTTTGTTGTTGTTCAGAAGGTTATTTCTTACTGTTAGAGCTTTAACTTGTCATGACTCAGTCCAAATTCCAACATTTCACTTATTTTGAGAATTTTGAACAAGCTGATGTTTGAGATAAAAGCTTTTTTCATTACTTAGATTACATATTTGTGTGGGATGAGAATCAGATGGCAGCATTTTAGAAATCTAGTTCCCCACTTCAGTCTTCTGTGCCAGTTATCTCGCTGGTCAGGACTTTGATAAAAAGCCTTGAAAATTAGAGTTGGCATCTGTAGGCCTTTTTGTTTAAAGCCAAATTGAGTTAATAGAAATAGCCAGAAGTAAGGACTGGAGAAAGCTCCTGAAATCTGAGGCTGAGACTCTCAGCTGGACAATGGCGTGACACTCAGACAGTAATGTACAGCATGGTGGGTGCAAAGGTGCTGGAGGATAAACGGTCCTTACAGAAATCCTGTGGAATGATTAAGCGCTGTTAATGGCATCTGTTATGTGGTGTTTGCTGATCCAGGTATATACAATACCAGATCCTGGAACTTGGGAGGTGCAAAACTGGTTTTTTTTTTTTAAACTTGCAACTAGCAGATGATGTTAGAGTAATTGAGGATCCTGTTGATCTCTCTGTGCACAAATTTGTGTTACAAAAAAACTCCAACTAAAATAGTTTTCAGGAAGATATGTTGATTTTCAGACTGCAGTATTTGGCTCTTACGTTTTTGTCATATAGTGCCTTAAAGCTAGGATCTGTGACTGGGAAACAGTTTGTTCCTCTTCCAGAATTTGAGGTCCAAACGAGAATTAATTTTTATTGTCAGCCAGTGGAAAAAAATAAAAGATCAGAGCACCAGCATTGGTTCTTTAGCTGATATGTAAAACTTCTAGTAGTGAGCACTTCATATCGGCTTTTTAGCTGTGTTCATGCTTAGCCTTGATGTGTGTCAAGATACGCATCAGAAGTCTTCTGAGCTACTCTATGAAGATAAGAATTTAATGCAACTACATAACAAATATGTGTCAAATGAACTCTCTTTTGTTTTCTACCCTTTTTGTTGTTTATGCTCGTTAGAAGTCCCAGGAGGTTATTTTTAACACAGAGGGTGTTCACATGCTTCTATACTTAAAAACTACAATCAAGATTTTCAGTTGTAAAATAAACCTTTATTTTATAAAGCATAAAGCTCTATACAGAGCCCTGCAAGTCAGACAAAGTTGTGTGATTGGTAGGTGGGTGCAATGCTAAGGATTTTGGTTTAAACATCTAAGCCTCTCTTGATGTAAAAAGGTCAATTTACATATCCATTTTACAAAATTGTGTGTAAATCAGACATGTATAAGAATTGGGACAAGTGAAGTAATTTAGATGCAATGTGCTAGCTGGTAGAGCAGGAAAATGTTCCCCAATTGTGATTTTTTTTAAAAAAGCATGTCAAAACTGGGATTTCCAATTTTGTCTGCTGTGTAAATGTGAAAACTCATAACTGGGGGGGAGAGGGGCGTGGTAAGTAAGCTTTTTTCCTTCTTCTGGAGTACGAACCAGTCAGCTAGTACAGCTATATTTGGCAGTAGAATATTGCTTTAGCTAGGAACCTCTTGTACACTGTTCCTTTTAGAACACTTTCATAAAAACATAAATCACAGTAATGGTTCTTAGCATGACAGGTTGTTCTTTCAAGTTAGATTTGTTTTGTCTTACTCCATGCAAACAGACAATAAAATAGTAAATAGAGACAAAAACTGCAAAGCCCTTTGATAATTAAGTATCACAGAAATGGCAGCAATAATGTCAGCAATCAGTAAAATCCTACCAATTTAATTTCTCTCACTATCAGTGGCCTATGTGTTTTGGGGTTTTTTTGCTTATTCTGTTTTTTAAGTTAACTGGTTTTGATTGGCTGTTCCTTTTTTCACAGCATAAGAACAAAAAAAAACAGGTACCTTTTTTCTAGGTAGACTCCAGCTTGAGTGTATTCCTGTAGTGTTTTTTTTTTCTCAGTAGAGAAAAAATGGCAACAGTTTTGGTTTAGTTGTTAATATTCTTTGCCTTTCTCTCAAGCAGATTACAATTTTGAATTTTTCTCCTCTAATTACAAGAAAAGTTTTTATTTCTTAATGCAGTAATCTTATATGCAAAGTACCGGGAAGGAGATTTAGGTTCCAACATTGTATTTTCCTGGCTTCTGAAGTAACAGGCCAAAATGGTGCCTCAGCAGAAGATGGCAAGGCTTCTGGGCTTATCTCCAAACTTCCATTATGTGATCGCTTTGTTGTATCTGGACAGCATCTGTTGGAGGAGGGGGAATAAATGAAACCTCACTTCAAGCAGTGGCTGCTCACAGAAACAATCCGCTAAGGACAAGGAGAATTCCTGGACTCAAGCAACCCTTATCTTTCACATCAAGAGATTACCCAAAAGATGGAGTAAAGAACACTAGGGAAATATGCCTGAAGTTTCTGGGGTGGCAGTCACTTTGAAGCAGTCTGCTTGAGAAATGCTGATGACTTGGTACTACTTGTTTATAAGACTGACACATTTTCTAACATCCTGCTGCAGCAAAGCTGCCTGACTTCCTCAGAGCAAGAGGAGACAGAAGTCTTCTGCCAGAGCAGAGAGATGAAACTGTTGTGATGGGAGGTGTAACTTTTATTGGAAACTTTTTTTCAGTCAGGTCAGAATTGTGAAAGGATTTCAACCCTTCTTCCTGTCCTGCAGGACAAAGGTGAGGATAAGATTGCTAGTAATCTGAAGAGTATGAGCACGGCCCAGAGGAGTTTTCTAGAGGGTGAACCAAAAGCATTGGAGCTCGTGAAGGGGAAATTCAAATTGTAGCTTCTCAGCAGTGGTAATTTGTGATCAATGAATGATCTGGCATGGAGGGCAAGAAGGTCTCACTTCAGAAGAGGTTGAACGGGCTGGAAGCAGGAACGCCAGAGCCAGCTACCAGTACAGGAGTGACATTTCCCTCGCTGAGAGAAGAAACAGCCCCAGCATTGTCTTGCAGCGATGGTATAATGCCAGTGTTTGGGCAGCAGAGCTGGTGCTGGGGACTGAGCCCAACACAGTGCTGAGGTGACCCATGCTGATGCTCGCAGGATTACTGGTGGTTCCAGGAGACTCCTTGTAGGACTGCTTATGTCAGTAGGACTGTCCAATGCATTGTTCTTTACATGTGGGTTTTTTTAATATTTAAGCACAAACGTGTTTAATTCACTTCAAGGGATGTCATAAAAATTCCCTGACACCTGCAAGATACAAAGTATGGGATAAAAGGAACTGATTAGGGTATTTGGAAACTAAACCTGGAAAGAAGAGCCGTGCTGGGTTAAATGGGTGTCAATGGTGAGAAACACCTTGAAGACAGAAAATGTATGGGAATAAACTAATTAGGAAAAACACTAGGCTAGAAAGTGAAAATGCAAGTATAAAAAGATGCTGAAAGATGCTATAAAAATTAGGGCAGATGCTAGCAGTGTGGGAATAAATTAGCTGTGATGTTACACAGAATGAGAATGAGACCAAAATGTAAGTTGGAAGTGAGCCCAGGTACTCACCTGTGCCTGGAGAGGAATTAAATAGTAGACCTGAAAGGAAAGTCTTGGATCTCAAAACTGTAAGGAAGAGAGAGGGTAGAAGCTGAAGAGTGGATAGGTGGAGAAATTAAAGACAAAATTATGAGTGTTTCATGGCAGGACGGATGGACACCACAGAGCTGTTGTAAGCACTGATCCTAGAGGCTGGTATGCATGTGAAAGGCAAAGACTGATGTGGGACCAAGGTGGCAAGTGGAGGGAGCTGATGTGTATCTAGAAGGCATAGGGAAGAAACAGGTGAAAATGGAGGGGTTCATGTCAAAATTCACTGGCCAGCGTGAGGTTTCAGGGGTCGTGCTGAGAGATGGAACATTGCACACAAAAATGAGGAAGAGGCAGATGAAGCAGTGGAAGGGAGAGTTGCAAATAACACTAGTTCAAAGGGAAGGAGAGTCAGTTGGAGGAAGGGAAAAAAGAAAGTTACACTTACTTTTGAACTGCTCATGCGAAGAATAGAATGCTCACTATGCAACAGCAGAAAAGTGAGATGCCAACTCTTAAGTCCTTATGCATATAACGTAATTGGGTAAGCGTAATAAAGTGAGAGATGGGATTGTGCTTCCAGAGTAATTCCTCTGTCCATGTTGGGCCTGATGGAATTAATCAGCTGATAAGCTGTTACAGAAATTGAACAATGCTGTCCTTCATTTCTAAGTTATTAAATGTATCGACAACTCGAAAGTGTTAGCTAGCTAATTCTTGCATCTTGAAACTGAACTGTTATGTAAATTGGAGCTATTTCAGTGCTGAAAAAGTGTTACACACACTGCATGTACTTCAGACTTTTACTTTCTGCTAAACATGTGTTAATAATAATGATGTCTCCATGAAGCATTTATTACATGCCCTGGAGTTTAATGATCAGATGGGGTTCATCAGCTCACTTGGTCAGCCATTAAGACTTTGAAAATGGGCTTCTTAAGTATAACATTTCTGGCTAATGGTCATTCAGACTGGCATATCATGGTAATGTAAGTTAAATTGCTTTTCTGGCTATCAAAATTGTATAAATAGAAGCTGAAACTTGCTCTGAAGAACAAGGCCACATGCAGACAGTGAAATGTGAACCTTATTAATGCAGCATATGGAAAGCTGTTCCTGCTAATGTCTCCTGTTATCAAAACAAGTGTTGCTGTTGTTGTTGAAGACTCTTGTGGTCCTTCTTGCAACAAGAAGATGCTGTAAGTGTTGTGATATAAATAATGTGGAAATGGCATGTGGATAATGTGTAAGAATTTGTCCTGAGAAAAACCCAAAGGGCGTGATTGCTGAGCTGGAAAGA
>NW_010130504.1:51312-56363 GCF_000699245.1 Pterocles gutturalis | reverse complement strand
AGGAATGCTAGTTCATGCCACACGGCAAAATATCAAAGTGGGATTATTTTTCTTTCTGGTAATGATCCCCTAAAGTTATCTTGAAGGCTTAACTAGTGAGCTAAGTGAAAAGCAATACTAAAACAAATTGTCTTAAGGTCAAAGAGCATTCAGTCTTTTCTTGCTGTTGTTTCTCCTTGAAACAGGAACATGCATTTAAATTAAATCTTTTACTGACGTTTTCATTTGACACCTCTCCTTTTTTTGGTGAGATCAAAGCTACTACTAAGGGCCTACTTCTCTACCGGATTAATGGTAATGCGGTTCAAAAAAGTGAACAGAAATGAGAAAAATAGGGAAGCAAATTTAAGAACTTAAGTTATTGTTATAGTAAAAATTATATGTATAGGTCTCCTTCAATGCTCTGTGGCAGTTTCGACTGTTGATGGATGGAAATAAGCTTTTCTCTCTAAAATGCCTTCATGGCTGTAATAACTCACCTACTTTGAGCTTGAAAAACTTCATGCTAGTTTCCCATATTTAAAGTTTTGGAAAAGCAGTGTTTGTTTTGAGGAAATTAAGCTGATTAAGCCATCAATAATAGTAATAGTAGCAGAAAGTGAGCACACCAATTTGAATTAACAAGGAAAGACTGGGCAGCCCTAAAGGTTAACAGTTTAACTGTTTTGGTTTTGCAAACTCAGTCTACGTTGGTGGCATTGAAACCAATGCCAGAGTGCTTATTTATGCCATCACATGGATTACTCGCATCCGTGAGTTACAGGTTTTATCAGTTTTTACTAGGAAGCTGCAAATTACACTTACTCTTGCTCTAGACACCCTTGTGGCTTTTACCTACCATGGAAAAATGATGCTAAATATGATGGAAAAGTGCTGTTTGGAAGCCAGAGGAGCAGATCTGTCAGAACATTCCATGTTTGAATCCCGTTTGGTATGACTAAGGAGGTGCAGGCAATGATACTTTATGTTAGCAGCTCTCCATATAGAAACAAGTTGGTGGAAAGCCCATGGAGGCGGGGGAAGCTGAGAATCCTGAGATGGTGAGAAGGAAAGAGCGTTTCAGCTTCTTGCTTACCTATCCAGTCAGCTTCCTTATGCTACCTGGGAGCTTGTGGCTGTTGTGCTCTGTCACATACTTCCTTAGCAGACCTTTGACTTCCACTGGCACGTTGAAGGGCTTAGATAATGCCTGCTGTCCTCATGTTGACTTTCCTTTTTTCTGCACCTTGGAAAAGTGTCTGTTCCAGCAGATTCTTAGACCAGTGCAGTGGCAGGAACTGCTAATGGGAGCCTGAACAGAGAGGAAGTAACTACAAGCTCAAGAATGATGTCTGAGTAAACAAGCAAAAACTCCCAACAAAACAGCACCAAAAAAAGGGCTGAAGTGTGATCTTTGACTAGTGCTTATAAGCACCAAAAGCCACCTCACAGGAGGCTAGCAATTCTGCAAATGGTGTGCAATTAAAGAAATGTGTGATGAAGAAATATATGGGCTAGAAGAATGTACCGTGTTGCTAAATGCAGTGAAGTTCTCACTGGAAGAGTGCTTCTGTTTGATTTGGGACTGGCACTGCAGAAAATTCCCAAGAGAGCTTTGTGTGCATATCCCTTGGATAACTGGTGAGCGTTGAAGAGTATTTGAGTAAACATTTTATACAGTGAAGTAAAGCACAGTTTAGAGTGCTAGGGAAAAGAATATGTCCAGTTGAATAAGTGTGTAACAGTGGATTGGTATTTGAGAAAATGAAGAGTGCTTCTAAGTGGAAACTCCTCACCAAAAGGGTTTCCTTTGTCTCCTTGTGCCTTGGTGGGTGCAAGCTTTTCTGTATCTACTTAGTGTCTAGTTACCTGGCATTTGCAGCAGAAATAGTCAAGTTTTCTTTAACCCTGAAAACCTTTTGAAACTGTAGGTAATTATCCCTTAATAGTACAGTGAGTTGGCAATGGGATTGTAAGAACTGGTTCTAACAGTCTTTTCCTACCTCAGATTTTGTCTAGGGTTCTGTACACTTTCAGATATTTGCTAAAAGGAGTGCTGGAATTTTTTCAGAGCCTGCAGAGTCTGGAGTCCCAGCAGTGAGGTTTCTGGATTTGTGAACCAGTAATGCATCAATATTACTTGATGTCAGTTTTGTTCACTGCCACTTAAATAATACAATACATGAAGGGTGCTTTTAAGATAAATTCTATCGTTCTCATCCTACTCTCTTGGAGACATCTGAATTACAACTACTGGGCTTTCTGATTCAAGGAATACACTTTTTTTTTTTTTTTTTTTTTATTCTCTGGCATTGTTTATGAGGTTCTCTGAATCCTGTGGTGCTCATTTATATTTTTTAATTCTTCCTGTGTATTGGAATATTTTTCATGTTTGTAACCTTACAGTTAATCTGAAATAAAAAATAGCCCAAACAGCTAAAAAGAGCTGTTCAGCAGCAGCAGGGCTTATTTGCTGTGTGTGGATAATGTGAGAGGCAACTTAACATGGAACCCCTGTTCCTCCAGGGACCTTCGCCTGCAGCCTCATGCTGTATGGTTTCTGTTCCTGAATAGCTCTTCAACTCTGTATTCAGCAAGTTATTGGAGTCCTTGAAAGTAAGCATTTCTGGAAGAGGGCAGGTTTTACCCATGCAGCACAGGGGAACTTCTCATTTCCAACAGCTTGGTGAGATGATTGTATTCAGTGACCCTTTCACTTGTGTGACTCATGTCATAGCTGCAACAGTTGCAAGATGTGAATCATTGCAAATTGTTCTGTTGTGCTCTGCACAGCCTGGTTCATGGCTTCAGAAAGACTAAGTTGTTTTCCTTTTCTGCTGCTTATGTTCTCTTAAGATAAACATTTCTGCAGTGCCACTGTAAAAATTGCAGATGTGGGACTCCAGGCCTTAAGTGCACATTAGGTATTGCTTTGCATATGTAAGCTTTCTATGCCATAATGACAAAGCACATCTTAAGTTTTAGCTATTTAAATGTCGACTTCTTTCTCCCACTCACCTTCCAGCTGAGGAGAAGAAAAGGAAAATGTGCTTGGGATAAAGAGAACATTTTGTTGATAGTCATCTTCTACTGACTTTTTTCCTTTAAAGTTTTGGATTGTTGGGGAAAATTACTTTCTTGCCAATTAAAATATAGTTGGATAGTGAGAACAAAAGAGAAAATTCACTGCAGTCTGGTTATAATAGTAAAATAAAACTACTCATGAATTTCAAGGTCTTGAATATAAAGTATCAGAAAATCTGTTACATTGAAGGAAATTACTATATATTTGTGAGCATAACTTGTATATAAAGGTTAGATAATGAGGATCCTGTGGATTTGTAGAATTTAGTTGACTTTCTGGGGGACATTTTCTTGGTTCTCTCCTTTTAGATTGGTTTTCCTCAGTGATTCCAGTAAAGATAATCTTGAACTATGCGGAATAGGAGAGAGCAGTTTTGGAGCCTACAGCTTACATGAAGCTGGAAGTTTGATACTTTTAATACCTTCCGCTATATCCAGTTGTGTTTTATATTTAATGCCAAGTGTTGTTTCCAGTTGCCATAGCATCAATGATGAGACTTCATGAATTAATTACTTAATTATGAAGCTTTTTCTTCTCATTTTATGAGAAGTTGAAAATCTCCCTTTCTTTTAAAGCTATTCTAATTTAATAACAACCCAGAAAGTAAAATTGGCCCTTAACTAAAATTTAAAATCCATATTCTGCATGACAGATCAGATTTACAGAAACTGGACAGGAATACAACCATGTGCGTGCACCCTCAGTAATTCGCTGATTTTTTTTGTGGGCTTTTTTTCTTAGCCTGAGCTTAAAGGAAGGGCAGTTTTAACTGGTGCTCATCTTTTTTTTTTTTTCTTTTTCTTTTTTTTTTTTTTAATTATTTGTACATTGTAATAGACAATCTTCATGTAGTTCCAGATTTGAAAATATTCTTGGAAGTTCTATAGACATAGGAAAATCAAATTTACAAGTGGTGTTTGTTTTAAATCTTCATAATGTGTTTTAGGTCTCAAGCTCTACATTATTATGGTGTTACAGATCAACAGATTGTAGAAAGAAACCCTTGATTCAGTTCTATCAAAGCAAATATTTGACAGACCTTTACAGATGAATGTTGTTCCTTTTGAGCTGTATCTGAATTGCTTTAATAATTGCAAGTGGAAGTGAACATTTCTATTCAATAGGCACTGACCTAGGGCAGCTTAAAATGATTCTGATACGGTTTGTTCCTAAATTGCTGTTTTTTGTAAAGAAAAATCCTTGTGGTAAATACAGTACACATTGTCATGTTGGGAAGAGATGAAACTCCCAACCAATTCTGCTGTTTATGTGAGATTTAAAAAACCAACCAACCAAATACACCAAAGCAAAAAAAAAAAAAAAAAAAAAAAAAAAGGAAAAGTTGCTATTAGATGATGAAAGACTCTGGGACACTTTGAATTGGGGGCACAGTGATAGAAAATAAATATAATAGTTTCATTTTATTTTACCGAATTATGAGACTTAATGGATTTTCCTGCTTGACCTCTTACATGCTCTCTCTGATCTAGTCTCCCTTGCACTCTCCATTATCTGTGAATTTATTCCCATCCACATAGCTCCTAATGGGAGAAATCTAATCATGACCAGCATACAGCCTTGAATGTAAATAAGATACAGCTTATTATTTGGTGCTCTGTGAAATAATTATAGCCATTATTTCACCTGTTTTTTTTAATGTGTCATAGCTGGGCAAAAAATTTACTCCCTTCATTGTTGGAGATTTAAAAAAAACAAAATAAAAAACCACTGACCCTCAAACCCACAAAGAACCAAAACCCAAGCCAACCTAACAAAACAAAAAACCCCCCAATCATTTATTTACCATGAAAATAGCTTTATTTTGCAATACTTCCTCCTTCCTAAAACATGGAGCAGAAGAAAGATACTGTATGTAAGAGAAGAGTGGGAAAAACCCCTCTTTTTCCTCCTGCTCCCAAATACTTTTTCTTGGTGATATTTTTGTCAGAATTGCAAAAGAACTGAAAAAAAAAATCAAGAAAAATTC